>NW_026713423.1:0-27877 GCF_029784015.1 Lycium ferocissimum | reverse complement strand
GGGTGCGATATTAACCGTTAAAGGTTATAACTCTTCGGAGATAGGTAGCTTCGACTTGCATATGTTTTGCCCTTATACTTATATCAGCTCGTTCATGCTAGTAGCGTATGACTATAGGTAGCAGGTGTATACGAGTGTCCGGCTCGGGCACTAGCCACGGCCTACGGCGTTGGGTCGTGACATGAAATAAGTGCGGATATTTGGATTTCATGATTTCTTCTGCTTCTCATGTTATCTCTTCTCGGTTATTATTTCTCCACAAAACCTTAACTGAGGCCACTTCTTTATTTCTAAGCCTCCGTACTTGCCTGTCTAATATGGCAATGGGTTTTTCTTCATAAGTCAACTTTTCTGTCACTTGGACATCATTTACTGGAACGATCCTAGTAGGATCTCCAACACATTTACGAAGCATCGAGACATGGAAAACTGGATGAACTGACTCCAAATCAGGAGGTAGATCTAATTCGTAAGCCACTTGGCTACTCTGCGCACAATCTCATAAGGCCCAATGTATCGGGGACTTAACTTCCTCTTTTTGCCAAATCTCATTACACCCTTCATTAGTGACACTTTCAAGAATACCTAATCTTTAACTTGGAACTCTAATTCCCTTCGATGATTATCCGCATAGGACTTTTGACGACTTTGGGCTGCTAATAACCGATCTTTTATAAGCTTAACTTTCTCTATGGCTTGCTGGACCAAGTTTGGCCCTATCAATTTAGTCTCTCCTACTTCAAACCACCCAATTGGGGATCTACACTTTCGCCCATATAAAGCCTCATACGGTGCCATTTGGATGCTAAAATGGTAGCTATTATTGTTAGCAAATTCAATGAGTGGTAAGTGATCATCCCAATTACCTCCAAAATCTAACATACATGCCCGTAACATATCCTCAAGAGTCTGAATGGTACGTTCAGCTTGTCCATCGACCGTGGATGAAATGCCGTGCTAAGGCTCACATGAGTCCCCAAACTCTCTTGGAAGGACTTCCAGAAATTAGCCGTAAACTGATTTCCTCTGTCTGAGATAATAGATACTGGAACACCATGAAGTCGCACTATTTTTTTAACATAGAGCTTGGCATAATCTTCTGCCACATACGTCGTTCTGATTGGTAAGAAATGAGCTGACTTCGTGAGTCTATCCACAATCACCCATATGGAATCATACTTATGTCGAGAACGGGGTAAGCCTGTAATGAAGTCCATATTAATTACTTCCCACTTCCAAGTTGGGATTTCTATAGCTTGCAACAATCCGCCCGGCTTTTGGTGCTCGATCTTCACTTGCTGACAGTTGGGACATTAAGCTACAAATTCTGCTATATCTTTCTTCATCCCATTCCACCAATATATAGACTTAAGATCATGATACATTTTCGCTGCTCCGGGGCGGATAGAATAACGGGAACAATGAGCTTCTCACAACATTTGGTGGCGTAAACCTGCCAAATTAGGATCACATAGTCTGCCTCGACATCGGAGAACTCCGTCTCCCACAATCTCAAATGATGACTCCTCTTTCTGAGGGAGTGTATCTCTGTAATCCATTAGCATGGGATCTTCGTATTGTCACTCTTTCTCCTCTACTACGAGCGACCAAACTGCTGAATTCTGAATGGTAGTTCCCCCGCTACCTGAGTCTGCTAATCGAACTCCTAGACTAGCTAACTGCTGGAGCTCGCGAGCCATTTCTATTTTCTCTCGGTTGTACATCACACAAACTTCCCATAGATCCGCGGCCAAAGAGCGTCGGCCACAACATTTGCCTTTCCGGGGTGATATAGAATGTCAACATCATAATCTTTTAGCAATTCCAACCATCGTCGTTGCTGCAAATTCAACTCTCTCTGCTTGAAGATATACTGAAGACTCTTATGATCTATGTAAATATCCACATGGGCACCATATAAATAATGTCTCCACATCTTTAGTGCATGAATCACTACAGCCAATTCAAGATCATGGGTTGGATAATTGTTTTCATGTTTCCGTTATTGCCTTGAAGCATACACAATCACCTTACCATGTTGCATCAATACACATCCTAGCCCAATGCCGGAAGCATCACAATAAACAACATAACCTTCCAATCCCTCTGGAAGTGTCAGGACTGGTGCTGAGGTTAATCTGTCCTTCAACTCTTGGAAGCTGCATTCACAAGCATCATTCCACTAAAATTTAGCTGACTTCTGGGTCAGCTTTGTTAGTGGTGCAGAAATAGAAGAAAAACCCTCAACAAATCTCCTGTAATATCCTGCTAAGCCCAGAAAGCTACGAACCTCCGTAGGAGTTGTGGGCCTTGGCCAAGTCTTCACGGCCTCAATCTTCTGGCTATCTACCCGAATACCATCGGCTGAAACAATGTGTCCCAGAAATGTTACTGAGTTCAACCAGAATTCGCACTTAGAAAATTTTGCAAACAACTCCCGAGTTTGAAGAACTCTAAGGACAGTGCGCAAATGATCCGCATGTTCTCCCTCGGATCTAGAATACACCAAGATATCGTCGATGAATACAATCACAAACAAATCTAGGAAGGGCCTGAACACATCATTCATCAAATCCATAAACACTGCCGGTGCATTAGTTAGCTCAAATGACATTATCCGGAACTTAAAATGGCTATATCTTGTTCTGAAGGCTGTCTTAGGGATATCTTTCTCCCTCACTCTCACCTGATGATACCCGAATCTCAAATCTATCTTTGAAAACCATCTGGCACCTTGTAATTGATCAAACAAGTCATCAATCCTCGAAAGAGGATATTTATTCTTAATCGTCACCTTATTCAAATGCCGATAATCAATGCACATTCTCAAGGAGCCATCTTTCTTTCGGACAAACAATACGGGTGCTCCCCACGGTGATGAACTAGGCCTAATAAAGCCTTTCTCAAGCAAGTCTTTTAATTGCTGCGGGAGCCATTCTATAAGGAGGAATAGATATGGGCGTAGTGTCTGGCAACACATCAATGGCAAAATCAATCTCCCGCTCGGGAGGGAGGCCTGGAAGCTCTTTCAGGAACACATCCGAAAATTCGTTCACTACGGGAACTGACTGAAGAGTCGGCGGTTCAACTTCTACATCTTGAACCCGCACTAGATGATAAATGCACCCTTTTGTGATCATTTTTATTGCCTTTAGGTAGGAAATAAACCTACCCTTTGGTGACGCCGTATTTTCTTTCCATTCTAAAACTGGTTCTCCCGGAAATTGGAAGCGAACGATTTTCATTCTACAATCAACATTGGCGTAGCAAGATGCCAACCAATCCATGCCCATAATAACATCAAAATTCACCATTTTTAACTCATGCAAGTCAATCATAGTACGACGATTACAAATCACAATTACACAATTTCTATATACTCGGCTAGCTATTACCGATTCACCAACGGGTGTAGACACCTCAAAATGTTTGATCGACTCCGGTTTGATTCTAAACCAACCCGCAATGTACGGAGTAACATATGACAATGTGGAGCCCGGATCTATCAATGCATCTACATCATGAGAAAATACCGATAATATACCTGTGACAACATCGGGAGAAGACTCAAGATCTTGGCGTCCAACCAAAGCATAAATACGGTGCTGAGGACCGCTAGAACTGGGGACTCTCCCTCTACCTCTACCATGGCTGACTAGCGCATGTGAACCTGGCCCCATAGGGCGTGTAGATGACGAAGATCCGGCTATCGACCCTGAAGGCTGAGTCCTACCTCTACCACCAACTGAGGGGCAATCACGCATAATATGGCCTGGTCGACCATAGGAACAGCAAACCTATGAACCCAATCTGCACTGACCCTAATGTAACTTCCCACACTGGGAGCATCGTGGTACGGGTGGCCTCGCCTGACCCGAATCACCTCTAAACTGAGATCCCGAAAAGCTCTGACTCGGCCCGGGATGAGTAGATCTATCAAATCTCTGGCCTGAAAACCGTGGAGGCGTACTAGTCATAGAATGGCCTGAATGCCTTGAAAACTGCTGTCGGTGCCCGCCTCTATACTCACTCATCGGACCCGAAGATTTAGCCCTCTTGTTATGCCCTCTATCATGCTCACGCTTACTTTATTGTTGTTGTAGGCTTTCTTCTAAATTTTGAGCATGGGCTTGAATGCGTGAAATGTCCATATTGTCCTGAAGGGACGCGGTCAAGCACCTATCCATCAAATGTGGCCCTAGGCCTATCACAAACCTGTGTACTCGATCACCCATATCCGCTACCTTGGCCGAAGCATACCTAGCCAAAGAATTGAAGCAGAGACTATACTCTAGAGCACTCATGCTCCCTTGCCTCAAATTTAAGAACTTGTCGGCTCTAGCTCGTCGAACTTTCAGAGGCAAATAATGTCGGAGAAAAGTATCTACAAATTCTTGCCATACCGGAGGAGGTGCATTGGCTCCCCGTGAAGCCATCCAAACCGTATACCAATGAACCGCAACATCCCTCAATCTATAGGACGCTAACTCCACCGATTCGGTGTCCGAAGCATGTATCAAGCGAAGCGTCCTCAACATACCATCAATAAAATTCTGAGGGTCCTCATCCGGCTTTGATCCAAAGAATTCCGGAGGGTTCAAACTAATGAAATCACGGGCCCTTGCACTAACAGCCATATCACTTGCCCTAACAGCCCTATCACCTTGCCGTGTACTTTGCCGCTGAGTCTGAGCAAAGAACCAATTGAGTAAGCAAATGAATGGCCTCCTTTACATCTTAGTCTAAAGCATCCGGTGGAGGAACCGGGGTGCTGGAGCTGGGGCTGAGGCTCTCTCACGCTCCTCTAATATAGGCACTGAACGGGAGAACTGAGATTGAGTCACACTGTGGGACTCACTTTCCTCTTCTACCGGTGGCGGTGCTCTTTCAGCCCGCTTTTCTCGCCACCGTCTTACCCTTTTGGGCGCCGTAGCCTTTTTCTTTTTTGCATTTCTGAAATACAAAACACACGGTTAAGGAACAAGAATTTCTTATATCATAGCTCTATCGCACGATTCTTATGAAGAAAGAAGGTCATTCATTCCTAAAATGCCCACGGCCTCTTGTTTATAAGTGTGGCGCGCAACACACCCATAACCAAGACTCTACTGGACACGGCTCGTAGACACACCCTAGGACTGAATTGCTTTGATACCACTTTTGTCACGACCCAACCGGAGGGCCGCGACAGGCACCCGGTGCTAACCCACCCGGGTACCTCTTAACATAGTTTCACATCATATCTAGGTGAGCCACATAGCTAAATCATTATCATATCTAGGTGAGCTACATAGCTAAATCATACTTTCATTCATCATTCATATTAATCCCCGTTGGGCAACAACATATCTATATCATCATTAGCAACTACGCCCATATCAATGTACATAAGCCGACGAGGCTTAACAAAATAATATCCCAAAATATAGGCCGACAAGGCCAAACATATCTAACCATATACACATGTCTACGAGACTCTAAGAAGATTACGACATATCATATAGGCGGGACAGGACCCCGCCGTGCCCATAAATATGTACACAAAAGAATCTATACCAAAAGCTGCAGCTCCGAATAAAATGGAGCCCCGCTATGTAGTCCCTGAATAATGAAGCTATGGATCAAATCTGTCTCCCTGGCCACCTGCGGGCATGACACAACGTCCACAAACAAAAGGACGTCAGTACGAAGAATGTACTGAGTATGTAAAGCATGATCAATATCAATATGAACGCATAATAGACAACATATGAAATAACATAGGATGGGAGATAACAGTATCATCATCATAGAACTTACTTGCTTTCCATAGGGACATTCTATTTCTATTGCGTATCCGTGTTCATACATCCATATCCGTACTCATTTACCTTTCGTATCCATTTTTGTATTCGTATTCATATTTCCATTCATACTCATGTTTATATCATATACATAGCCTTGACTTAGCATTTACATATACTTAACATGTTCGTACTCAGATTGATGTCATATACATAGCATTTATATAGCATACCCGACCACGAAGGTTCGATATTTCACATACCTGGCCCTACCAAGGCTCAGTGTCATACATACCTGGCCCTACCAAGGCTCAGGGTTATCCGTACCCAACTGCAGTGGTGCGCGCGCATCATCATATATAGATATATACATATTCACTACATTCTACCCAGCCATATAGCTCGGGATTTCATAATAGCCATACATAGGCACATATACATATAAGCATCTTTAGCATTATTACTATCGTCGTTCATCACATCTATCCTTAAAGGAATACTCGTCACATAAGGAACTTAGGACCATCGTATCATATCGAGAATCATAAGCTTAGTAGCTTTTAGAGATAGGATCATTGGAGAATATCGTAGGCTCATAGAAGGATAGATATTTGGCCAAAGAACCATGCCTTATGAAAGAAGGGTTAGCCTTACATACCTTTCCGTTCCACTATTCTATCACTTGTACGTTCTCCTTCAATGCTCACGTTCTACCTTCATTAGAGTTATACTATCATTAGGAAATCGATGACTTAACATACATGACTAAAGCTAGAGAAAATTGGACAGCATCTCCTTTATTTATACGACTTCCTCCATATCATATATCAACTCCAAAACATCAATAATAACTTTCACAACATCATCACAATAGCCTTTATTCAACTACATTATCCTTACTTCTCAATTCACTTCAATTTATCCATATTCATGGTCATATCATACAATTTCGTTCATTCATATACAAGGTATATTCCATGTTCTCAATATCATTTATAACATGATTATAATTATAATGTATCAAGAATCATAACTCAATCCAAACATTTACTCAAAAGTGGCACTATTGCACATTCATGACCCATTTCTATATCCTTTTTGCAATCCAAGTGTTTCAACTTTCAAATATTTTAAACAACATGGAAATATCATGAAAATTACCGTAGATGGTGTAGGAATGAACTTGGGTGCAAACACCTCACTTGAGCAAAACCCTAATTCACCTTCACTTGGATTTCTTGTAATCTTCTAACCCTTGGAAGCTTTCTAACACATAAATACTTGATTTTAGCCTTTTGATCTTTGTGTTTTTTTGGATTTGAGTGAAATGTTCTTAGATAAGGGTTTTGAGCTCTCAATACTTGTAAAATATGATAAATGAAGCAAAAGAATCCATGGCATCTATTTATACAAATACTAGAATTCAGCCCGTCGGGACTTCTACGGACACTTATACGGTCCGTGGAACATTACACGACCCGTATAAGTGGTCGTGGTTCACCACTGGGTAGACACCAACTCTTCTGGGTGTTATACAGACCCTTATACAGACCGTATAACATTGTACGGACTGTATAAGTCGGTCGTATAACCCCTGCCCCCTGAAATGATCTCCGTCGTTTCGTTCGATCTCCAATCCTTATGGAACCTTCTTAACACTTGTTTAACACTTCATTAACAATCCAAGGGACTTTATAACTCTTCTCCAAAACTTCATTAAGCCATCACTAACTCGTTACTCGTGAATCCTTTCCGATACTTATCGTATACATTGCCTTCTCTTGGCAACTTTCTCGTCTAACATCAAATGTCTTTGAAATCTTATTTAGAATCATCGAATGCTATTTCTTACTTATTGAAACACCCTATACTTCGTGCTCTTCATTAGCCTATTCACTGTGAATCAATGGAAAATTTTTTCGAGGTGTAACATGTACTCTATTAGAGGCTTGTAGACAGTTATGTACAGTCAGATGTTGTGTGGCCTTATCGGCCGCACAATATATCCAGTATGCTTATGTGTTATGTCCTTTGAGACTTCTATCATTTTCAGTCTATTGATTTTATGAGCCAACAGGTTATCTTGTGACGAACCTCATGGCCCACCTATGTTATGATTATGTTTATAGATGTATGTCTAGTGATGCTCAGCAAGTAAGGCCCGGGCTCCTGTCATAGCCCTCCGGTTTGGGTCGTGACAATTATGTTGGAAGGACGCAAGCCAAAGCCAAACTTGACTTCCTTATTTGTTTGAAGACACTACATGTTACTACTTTCCTTATACTGTCATCGCACTTTCAATTGAGTCTTTGGCCGTACGCATACACACACTGTGGTTCACGCGAGGTGTTGTCTTATACTCCTTCGACCCTTTTTTGGATTCTTAATTTCAGCTGGGTTAGTTTTACTACTTGCCATCTCGCAGTTGTCTGAATATTCTTTATCAGCTTAGGTGAATCTACTCTTAGAATTCTTAGGCCGTTGTACGTATAATTTTGATCACTGCTCCAGCCATACTAATTTCATTCTTTATTTGTCACACATTCTTTGTTTGCTACATGCTTTTTGCATATTACATATTCTTTATTTGTTACCCTTACTGTATTTATTAGACATTCTTTAGTTGTACATATATACTAGACATCCTATCTTCATCTCGTCTGTTTTACCAGACGATTTTGATCGACTTGGGTTGATCCTAGAACATTTCCAAACCCTCAAAACCATTTCTGGTCTTTGCGACCATCATTTTGATTCTACCATTCTTTTTCAGTATAATACAACCTTGTACATCCTTCCCGTCTCTGGAACACACTTTTTCCAAATTTGAACTCTTGTTCATAACTTCACATCTTTTCAATACACCACCAATTCATAGAAATCATACAACTCCATATCTGCCCAAACTACGTCTGACCTGATTCATGTCCTGGCAATATACGTAGGAAACCCTACATAAAGGTTCGGTCTCCCCACTATTTCAAAATATTTTCTCCAGAATAAAAAATTGGGGCAATTATTTTGGAGTTGTTCAAAGATGCTCTCCGTAAAAGTTTCTAAGAGCGTCAACCAACTTCCTCAAATCCAACTCTCAACAACATCAACACCGATATCGGTCTTACCCCAACCATCACCCGGCTTTGGTCCCAAAAGCTAGGATATAAGCTTTTCTTCTCTCCCTAGCATCACAGGGCATGAAGCTGCTGCGTGTTGGCCTCTATTTTCGAAACCTAAGGGTTCAACACAAGCAAATCTTTCCCCCGTCAACCATACAAAAATCGTGCCAACTGATAAGGAGTAATGTCAAAGCTCTGCAAACATTTTTTCACCCAATCATTGCAATCTTGCCGATGGGCAGAGAGTATTTTTGAAAACTCTGCAAAAGTCAGCATTCCCTCTTATCACCTTGCCAGTGGACGTGGATTATTTTTAAAACTCCGCCAACATTGACATTTCCTCATAGCTAATCATGCCAATGGGTCATAGAGAGTGTCAAAGCTCTGCCGACGTCCGACGTTCTTGTCACAGCCCAACCGGAGAGCCATGACGGGCACCCGGAGCTAACCTGCCGAGCACCTATCATCATACTCTCATAATCATATCTAGGTGAGCCACATGGATATCTCATAATTACCATGCGTCAATAACACAATTTCCATCAAGCTAAGGCACCTTTTTATACAAACATCATCAACTATGCCCATATATATACACAAGCCGACAAGGCTGAGTGATAACTAACTGTACACAACTGTCTGCGAGCCTCTAGGAAGAGTACATAGATCATAAAGACGGGACAGGACCCCGCCATGCCCATATATATATATACACCAAAAGAATAATACCAACTAGTGCAACTCCGGATCAAATGGAGCACCTTTATGCAATCATTGAAGAAGCAACCTACTGGTCTGGTCTGTCTCTCTGTCTATCTGAGGGCATGAACGCAGCTTCCACAACAAAAGAATGTCAGTACGAATAATGTACTGAATATGTAAGGCATGAATAATAACATGGCACAAGTATGAAGAATAACATGGGATAAATGAATCATTTATACTTCTTAAGACGTTTTTTATACTTACTTAACCTTCCTTTGAAGAAAACATTTCATACATCTACACATAATGATACCATACCCGACCATATAGGTTCGGTGTCATCCATGCCCGGCCATAACAAGGCTCGGTGTTATCCGTACCCAACTGCAGTGGTGTGCGCGCAATAGATATCATACCCGGCCATATAGGCTCGGTGTCACAACATAGCTTCATACATCTATGACATACATAAGTATCCGAGAGAAACATTACAACACTATCGGGGTAACACAAAGTCGGTAAACCCCTGATATTTATTATTAAATCACCATCATCATTATCATCACGACTATTATCATTATAATCACAAAGAACATTCTCAACAATATCAAGAGAATCTCGAGAATTATGAGCTTATAACATTTATAGGAGTAGGAATATAATGGATATCACGTATAGGTTCAAAATGAGAAAAACATGCCTTTAGAAAGAAGGGTTAGCCTTACATACCTTTATGTCTTCTTAATCGTTAACGTTCTTCCCCCAAAGCCCGCAAACTCTACATTCAAGAGAATTTATACTAAGGTCAAGTCATTGAAAAATTGCTCAAGTTCAAATTCGAGCAACTAAAAGGCTAATGGAATTTGGGCAGCACTTCCCCTATTTCATCAACTTCCACCATACGGAAAAACAACTCCCAAGCAACATTAACAATATCCATAATATTATAATCAAGAAGTTACATTCAATTCAATCTCAAATTTATCCAAAATCCCTTTTTCAAGTTCATTTCATAGTCATCTTCTTCACTACAACACTTATGGCTTCTCCAATTTAATTCTTTTCCTTTCTAAAGAGTACTAAACCTTTACATCAACTCAACCATAAGAATAGAATGAAGAACATACATTGTAGTAGTAGGATTTCACCTTACTCAACACTCTCTGCAAGACCAATTTAACCACATCTTTGAAAGGAAGTAAGAACAATCACCTTCTATGGATTACCTTTGAGCTTTGATGTTTGTTACATCTCGGAAATTCCGGATTTGTTTCCTTGTGTTATATCCCGCACTTTTGTACGTCGGGACATTCCGGACTAGTTGCGGAAAGTTAAGGACAAGAGGGTTCCGGGAGACGAAGTAAAGATTTTAACCACGATTTATTTCTAAGCACGAAGTGTTATGATTTCATTGGCATGAGATATTATGGAGTTTGGGATTAAAATTGGATTACGGAAAGTTAGACATCTTATGAAAATTTGGGGGCCAAAAATTAATTCTTGAAAGTTGAAATTTCATGAAAAATTTAGCCATGTGGCCGGCCACATAAGGTGTGGGCCATGGCCACATGGAAGGTTAATATATGTGGTATTGGATGAATTAATTCATCAAGGTTCTCATCATTTTCATCTCTAGAAAATTCAAGAAAGTGGGAGAGAAAGAAGAAGGGCCATTCGGCCAAGAAGAGGGAGAGCAAGACAAGGAAAAAGTGATAAAAAAAAAAAAAAATTCTCTAGCAAATCTACTCTTTAGAAGGTGCTTAACAACATGGAGGGGTTGTTGAAGTAGCAAGAACAAGAATTGGTTCAAGATCAAACTCTAGCCAACTTGAAGAATCAAGTGAAAGAGGTATGGTTTAATTTTATTTTTCATATGTTATAGATGATTTGTATATGTTGTGGAGTATGGAAATGAATGAAAATCATGGAATATGGAAGTTGAATTTGTGGCCGTGTATGTGTGTTTGGCCGTGGGTATGTGTGGTGTTGTGTAAGGGTGGTGAGCTAATTGAATTTAGCATGTTTTTGTGTTGTTGTAGTGCATAGAAAATGAATGAAACTCATGGAATGTTGTATGTTGTGGGAGTGGCCGAATAGGGGCTGCTTGGTGTGTGCATGAAATGAATTAATGTTATCTTGCATTGTGGTTGTCGTCGATATGAATTCTATGACGTAAAATGAAGTTTAATGAATCAAATTGAAGTTGTGATGGTTGTGGGCTGATTTGGAAGCCAATGTAGCTCTTATGTGAATTTTATATTTAGGATGATTACATTGTTAATGCTTAGATTGTTGATGTAGTTTATGAGTTTTGGAAGAAGAAAATATGTTAGTATTGTTTTCGGGTTTGGAGAGCATTTCGGGTAAGGTGGTGGTGTGGTTGGATTGTTTGAAACATTGTATGAATTGTTTATAGTGTCCTTGAATATTGTTTGAATGATTTCGGACTAGTAATCGAACGTGTGAGTATTGATGTTAGTTTGATTTTATGCGGTTGAATTGAATATAAGTGAACATCGTCGCATTATGTGAAAGGAGGTTGTTGATGTTAGAATGCGTTTTGAATCAATGATTGATGTTGTATAATGTTTTGTTGGTATTGTTGTTGATGAAATTGGCCGAGTTTAATTCTCGGGTGGTGTATGTATAAAGTGCCGCCGAAATTTCGTAGAACTTGGTGTGCGTTTGGAATCGGGTTTCTAAATGCCTTTAGCTAATGTTTGATATTTAATGACGTATTGTAGATCTTGGAAAGTTCGCGACGTAAATTTGATTAGCTTGAAAAAGCAAGGTATGCAAGGCTTACCCTTTTCTTCGTTGGCATGTCTTAGCTACGATTAAGTTATGATAAGTTACTAATCTCGAGGCGATTCCATTCCTATGATCCGAGCAAGCATATGAGTTTTATTCACTTTTAATGTTCGCAAGTCAACTTAGTTAAATTATGGCTCCTATGTTTTGAAAGATTGAATTTCAAAAGCCTTAAAAAGAATGTTGCTACAAAAGGGATCCCGATCTTCAAACGTCCGTAACTTTTGCATACGAGCTCGGAACGCCCCAAAACATAATAGGTAAACTCATGAGACATAACTTTTCCCCAACTCTCGTAGTCGGCTCGGGATGGGGGTCGGCACCGTCCGTGGGGCCCGCGGCTCTTTTATACTATTCCTAATGATCTTTGGGAAAATTTAATACTATTTCATTTCGATCTCCGCATACATGGATTTCCTACCTATTTGATGAGTTATGATTATGATTTTATACGTATGGTTCCTACGGTTCCGTGATATGTTTAAGATATTTGATACGTTCGAAGGTCGTCCGAAAGACTTTTGACATGACTAAGTCCTGACCCTTAAACGATAATTTGTTTTGATTTTTCCATTATATTTTCGGAAAATGTTTAAAAATTGTATATAGTTTCTCACGACTCTCCGCCGTGCACTATTGTCACTTCCTTCACCGAGTCCCGGGCCGGATGTCATCGTGCGCATTATGTTTTATTTCCGGGAGAGTGACGCGTCCGGTTCGGGCCGAGCCCTTTGGCCGGAACCGTGATAACGGTGTTATGATGTGTTCGGTACGCCGCGCCCCTATTGGCTGTACCGTGGTATATATATGATGTGTTGTGTGACGGGATACGGAGACATAAAAATCTTCCGGAGTACGATGTCGTGGCGCCAACGACGGCGGCGTTCCGCGCTCTAAGAGCCTTATGCATGATTTATGTTACTTAGTAAGCACTTTAATATTATGAAAGCATTTTAATATTTTGAATATTGCATTTACTTTTTGCACTTCGATTTTGATTATGACTCGTTACTATATTTCACTTCATGCCTTGTATACTCAAGACATTTTCCGTACCGACCCCTTTCTTGGGGTCGCGTTTCATGCCGCGTGTGTTCGTGTGCACACGCTTCGCAGGTCCGCCGCCCAGATATCCGTTCCGCGTCAAGCGCTCCCTTGATCCCGAGCTCCACACATTTTGGTACCGACATCTCTATTATCCGTACATATGTTTGTTCATGGGCACGGCGGGCCTCCGTCCGTCATATGATTCTCGTTACATTTCAGGAGGTCAGACACATACGCGCGGGCGGGGGTAGTTTCTCGTTTCGTGTCTCAGGCGATCCGGCTTCGGACGCCCCCATGTGACACAGCCCACCGCCTCCGTTGATATCCTCCGCCGGATGTCGGGACCGCGAGTGTATATGTATATATATGTACATTTATTTATGACGGGCCCTCGGGGCGACGTGTCACCGTTCGGTAAAGCATAAGATCCGATTATGCCGCGCGGGGCCCGATGTTTGAATTTTGTATATGTATATCCGTCCCGTACGTCGACTCGGGTTGGCGCAGGGTTCCCGGGGGTGCCCGGGTGCCCGCCGGGCACCCGCCACGCCCACGGGGTTGGGTCGTGACAAAAGTGCGGTATCGCAGCGGTTCGTCCGTCCGGAATGTTCATGCGACCGTGTCCCGCAGTCCCGTTTATGGGCGAAGCCGGCCCACATTTATAAACAAGGTGAGGTCATGGGCATTTAGGAATTAATGACCTTTCTTCGTCTTTTTTTGGACGATCGTGCTGGGGCTACTATTTAGATGACTCCTCCCAACGAGTTGTTGTGATTTCGCCGATGCCTCCGAGAAAGGCGATACCGCCTGTATGGGCAAACACAGTTAGCTCGGGGGAGCTGTAGAGACCAGGCCCGGGAGTTACCAGGTTCGCGCGACCGTGCTCGAGGTTACGCCGCCAATACCCGGGGGACGGGAGCAACAGCCGACCCCCGGTTCGGGGGCGGCCCACCGCCACCTCCCCCGACCGGCACCGGGGCCCCCCCCCCGCTGGGGCCGGGGGTAGGGGCGGGGACGCGGCCCGGGGGTTTGGCCGCCCGGTGACCGGGGCCAAAGGGCCCGGGGGCAAGATTGGGGGAGACTATGGGGGCCGACGGGGAACCGAGGACCCGCGACCGACCCCTCGAACCCCCCGGGAGGGGGTCCCCCCACGAGGATCCCTGTGGGGGCCGGCCCGTAGCGGCGCACTTTGCGGCCGATTCAAAGCTCGAGCCCCGGAAGTCCGGCCGAGCCCCGGCGTCGATCGGCCGGCGGAATGGGCCCAACGGGCACGAGTTTTGGGGAATTGTCCGTGGGGCCAGGGCCCTCCCGCCGTGTGGGACGAGCCGCGAGGCCTTTTTGGGCCATTTTCCGCCCCCGCAGACAAACGACCCGGGGTTTTCGGCGCATTTCCGTTCGAGGCGCCCCGGCGGGGGAGCGTCCGAGAGAACCCTCGGAACCCTTGTTTCCCCCCGGCCGACGCGCCTACCGGGGCCGACACGGCCGCCCGGGGGCATCGATGGGGGTCCGGAGATTCCCCGATGGGTACCACGGCGAGGCTTCCCCCGGACGGATAGGGCCGGCACAGCGACCCCCGGAAAGGGGGGACAAAGGCCCGGGGCGCCACCGACGGGGGTTACGAGGGGACCCCCCCGGGAGGCTAGGCCCCCCCGGGGCATTGGAGATTTCGAGGGGGCGGCCCCCCCGAAACACCCGGGGCCTTCGTCGCCGAGCCCCACCCTCACCATTCCCCGGGGGGGGAAAGGACGGGGGCGGGCCCCTTGGACCCAGTCGAGCCCGGGGTTTCGGGACCCGGGGACGGGGTTTCCCGGGCCGGCCGAGGCCATTCATACCCCTTTTCCCAACCGTAGGAGAGGGCCCCGGGGAAAAAAAGGGCAAGGGGCGACAGACGCTTGTTTTCCCAGGGTCGTCGTCAGCCACCTTACGAGAGATCGTCCGTACGGGGTGGTGGGAGCCAGTCCCCAGCACCGGCCGGGTCGCTTCGTCCGTCTTTCTTTTCGCACTTGGCGCGGCCTTTCGGGCGTGGTATACCGGGCATCACACCGGGGCCGGTCGCGGGCAGTAGCTCGGGCGCGAGCCTTCCGAAAGATGGCTGTCCATCGAACCGGGGCCGACGCGCCGCGCGGCCAGAGACAGATCGTGAGGTATTACCGTACGCTATCACAGTACATAAATCCTTAAAGCATATTCTTTATACGTGCGTGTTTGTTGTATAATTGTTGTTTAATAGCGGTAGTTGAAATTCAAAAAGTTGATAACCAAGTATGTATAAGTGATTATGGTTAAGACGTGTTCACGAAGCGGCGACCGGGAGTCGAGGATGGAAAGTAATAGTACCCACAAAACAAGTGAACAGGTAGAACCGAGAGAGGGGTAAAATGGTAATTGTGTTATAAAAGCGCGTTCGGAAACCCGTCAAGACTTTATTTTACTCCAAATTACGTGACGAAGGTCGCAAGGTGAGGGCGGACGCGATTATATCCACGTTAGAGCGTCGTATTTCATCGAAGTTCCGAGGTGTTAAGCGTGCCGAGCGAGGAAATCTCGACGGCGACCCCTCAAGCTTTCGGGAAGTTTTACAACTTCAAATTACAAGAGCAAACGGGAAGCTAGAGTAGTTTAGTGGACTCTGAATATAATCGAGTAGACAAAAATTTTAAGAGGTCACGGAACGAGGCAAATTAGACCGGTACTAAAGAAGAAGATGTATCACGATTTTGGAATTGGGCGTAGTTCGAATGTTTTAGAAATATTTTGTAAGTGAGACGATAGCGACTACATGTCCGCGTAGGTATGTGTGTCCCATATATGGTTATATCAAATAGACATGTGTATCCGCAACCCTCAAGCGCGGGTATAGAAAAGGCCTTAAGCGGACAAGGTAGCAAAGCTTATGGAAATAGTAAAAAAATGGCACAAATGTCATAAGGCAAGTTGATGTCGCTTTTTACCATAGGTTAAGATCGAAAGTTCGAATACAATGATAATTTCGAGTAAAGGAGGAATAAGTGGTAGCCGAGATCGCAAACGATAGTAATAATGGTCCCCCCCCCCCCGAGACTCTTACAAGACCTTGTAAGATTAATTGAACATTCGAGGACGAATGTTCTGTAGCGGGGGAAGGATGTTATATCCCGCACTTTTGTACGTTAGACATTCCGACTAGTTGCGGAAAGTTAAGGACAAGAGGATTCCGAGAGACGAAGTAAAGATTTTAACCATTTACTATTTCTAAGCACGAAGTGTTATGATTTCATCGGGTACGAGATATTATGGAGTTTGGGATTAAAATTGGATTACGGAAAGTTAGACATCTTATGAAAAATTTGGGGGGCCAAAATTAATTTTTGAAAGTTGAAATTTCATGAAAAATTTAGCCATGTGGCCGGCCACATAAGGCGCGGGCCACGGCCACATGGAAGGTTAATATATGTGGCATTGGATGAATTAATCAAGGTTCTCATCATTTTCATCTCTCTAGAAAATTCAAGAAAGTGAGAGAGAAAGAAGAAGGGCCATTCGGCCAAGAAGAGAGAGCAAGACAAGGAAAAAGTGATAAAAAAAATAATAATTTTCTCTAGAAAATCTACTTTAGAAGGTGCTTAACAACACGGAGGTTGTTGAAGTAGCAAGAACAAGAATTGTTCAAGATCAAACTCTAGCCAACTTGAAGAATCAAGTGAAAGAGGTATGGTTTAATTTTATTTTTCATATGTTATAGATGATTTGTATATACAGGAGTATGGAAATGAATGAAAATCATGGAATATGGAAGTTGAAGTTGTGGCCGTGTACGTGTGTTTGGCCGTGGGTATGTGTGGTGTTGTGTATGGTGGTGAGCTAATTGAATTTAGCATGTTTTTGTGTTGTTGTAGTGCATAGAAAATGAATGAAAACTCATGGAATGTTGTATGTTGTGGAGTGGCCGAATAGGGGCGCTTTGGTGTGCATGAAATGAATTAATGTTATCTTGGATTGTGGTTGTCGTCGATATGAATTCTATGACGTAAAATGAAGTTTAATGAATCAAATTGCTTGTGATGGTTGTGGGCTGATTTGGGCCAATGTAGCTCTTATGTGAATTTTATATTTAGGATGATTACATTGTTGATGCTTAGATTGTTGATGTAGTTTATGAGTTTGGAAGAAGAAAATATGTTAGTATTGTTTTCGGGATTGGGAGAGCATTTCGGGTAAGGTGGTGGTGTGGTCGATTGTTCGAAACATTGTATGAATTGTTTATAGTGTCTTGAATATTGTTTGAATGATTTCGGACTAGTAATCGAACGGTGAGTATTGATGTTAGTTTGATTTTATGTGGTTGAATTGAATATATGAACATCGTCGCATTATGTGAAAGGAGGTTGTTGGATGTTAGAATGCGTTTAATCAATGATTGATGTTGTATAATGTTTTTGGGTATTGCTGTTGATGAAATCGCCTAGTTTAATTTCCTGTGGTGGTGTATGTATAGGAAGTGGCGCCTAAATTTCGTAGAGAACTTGGTGTGCGTTGGAATCGGGTTTCTAAATGCCTTTAGCTAATGTTTGATATTTAATGACGTATTGTAGATCTTGGAAAGTTCGCACGTAAATTTGGATTACCTTGAAAAAGGTGCAAGGTATGGCAAGGCTTACTTTTTTCGTTGGCATGCCTTAGCTGGCGATTAAGTTATGACAAGTTACAACCCGAGGCGATTCCATTCCTATGATCCGAGCAAGCATACGAGTTTTATTCACTTTTAATGTTCGCAAGTCAACTTAGTTAAATTATATTCCTATGTTTTGAAAGATTGAATTCAAAAAGCCTTAAAAAAGAATGTTGTCACAAAAGGATCCCGATCTTCAAACGTCCGTAACTTTTGCATACGAGCTCGGAACGCCCCAAAACATAATAGGTAAACTCATGAGACATAACTTTCCCCAACTTCCGTAGTCGGGCTCGGATGGGGGTCGGCACCCGTCCGTGGGGGCCCGCGGCTCTTTTATACTATTCCTAATGATCTTGGGGAAAATTTAATACTATTTCATTTCGATCTCCGTACATGGATTTCCTACCTATTTGATGAGTTATGATTATGATTTTATACGTATGGTTCCGTGATATGTTTAAGATATTTGATACGTTTTCCGGGCGTCGTCCGAAAGACTTTTTGACACGACTAAGTCCTCG
Organism: Lycium ferocissimum; assembly: GCF_029784015.1. Taxonomy (NCBI): domain Eukaryota; kingdom Viridiplantae; phylum Streptophyta; class Magnoliopsida; order Solanales; family Solanaceae; genus Lycium; species Lycium ferocissimum. The sequence goes on along the minus strand of NW_026713423.1, from coordinate 9,243 downwards.
ACCCTTAAACGATAATTTGCTTTGATTTTTCCATTATATTTTCGGAAAATGTTTTAAAAAATTGCATATAGTTTCTCACGACCGTCATACACTATTGTCACTTCCTTCACCGAGTCCCGGGCCGGATGTCATCGTGCGCATTATGTTTTATTTTTCGTGAGATGACGGTCCGGTTCCGCCGAGCTCCTTCGTCGGGAACCGTGGATAATGGTGTTAGTGACGTGTCCGGTATGCCGCGCCCCTATTGGCCGGGTACCGTGGTATATATATGATGTGTTGTGTGACGGGGATACGGAGACATAAAATCTTTCGGGAGTACGATGTGTCGTGGCGCCAACGACGGGCGGCGTCCGCGCTCTAAGAGCCTTACGCATGATTTATGTGTTACGAGTAAGCACTTTAATATTATGAAAGCATTTTAATATTTTGAATATTGCATTTACTTTTTGCACTTCTGATTTTGATTATGACTCTGTTTACTATATTTCACTTCATGCCTTGTATACTCGCACATTTTCTCGCATCGACCCCTTTCTTCGGAGGTCGCGTCACGCCGCGTGCGTCTGTACACGCTTCGAGGTCCGTCACCCAGGGGATATCCGTTTCACCGCTCAAGCGCTCCTGATCCGAGCCCATACATTTTGCACCGACATCTCTATTATCCGTACACATGTTTGTTCATGGGCACGGCGGGGCCCCGTCCCGTCACATGATTCTCGTTATGATGAGGTCCCCCGTAGACACATACGCGCGCGCGTGTAGTTTTTGTTTCCTTGTGTCCGTATTTATCCGTGCTTTCCGGACGCCCCCATATGATAATAGCCCTTTACCGGCTCCCCGTTTGATATCCTCCGCCGGATGTCGCGACCGCGGGAGTGTATATGTATATCTATGTACATTTATTTATGACGCCCGTGGGGGCGACGTGTCACACCCGTAAGTATAAGATCCGATTATGTCGGGCCATACCGATGTTTGAATTTTTTGTATATGTATATCCGTCCGTACGTCGACCGTGGTTAAAGGTGTACGTCCGGGTGCCCGACCGGCACCGCCGCCGTTCACGGGTTGGGTCGTGACACCTTGAGAGTAGCAGATCAATGTGAGCTTAATATCAACAAGAAGTTCTTATGAGATTAAGGAGAGTATCTAATATTTTTTAAGAGCAATACCATAAGATTTTGAAGTCATATGAATATGTGAAGTTCGTCAAAGGAAGTGAGATGCAAGACGAAGTTTGGAAAGGTTTTCGTAATAATGATTTGACGCGTGTTTAGAAATATATTGAGAGGTTGCCATAGGGCCTATTATATGGTTAATAAAGAGTTATATAAGTTCCAAGAAGGTTCCACAAGGATTGAAAATCAAACGAGTCGACGAGAATGAAATTCGGAATTTGGCCACGGTGCCATTTGTAATGACCGTAAAAATTATACGACCTGTATAATGGTCCATAGATTACTTTGAGAGAAGGTGATCCAATGCAGATTATACGGTTCAATTATACGGCCCGTATAATCGGGTCGGATCAGATTTTTTCTTTTTATATACATGGACGACCCTTGCTTTCTTTTTCATTTCTCACTTTCTCCAAACTCTTCAAAGCTCTAAAACCATTCTCCAAGCATATTCCACTCAAAACCCAAGGGAAAACAAAGATCAAATAGCAAAGAATTAAGGTGTTCATATGTCGGAAGGCTTACTAGGGTTAGTAGACTCCAAGAGCAACTTGGGTATCAAGCTAGGTTTTCATACAAGTTGATAACTTGCTCCAAAACTCATTCTTATGAGATAAAAGGTTAGTTTTCATGCTTATTTCATGTTATCAAGAATGCTTAGTCATGGAACAACTTGGGTAGAAGGAGAAAGTAGAAGATGAGGTCTAAACATAGTTTTCATGATGTTTTTGAGTATTAAGCCAACTTGAATCACGATTCTTAGTATGATACGGTTATAATATTGTTATAAAAGGTAATAATAATGATGAGGAAGCGTTGTATGAAAATGTGGCCGAGTGGTGTGAAGTTGTTAGTGTAAGTTGAATAGGAGAATGAATGTTGAAGACTCAATGGAATGTGATTACTTGGTTATGATATCAGGTGGTACATTATGGTTGTTTGGGAGTCGTTTTGTAATATAAACGAAGTCGATGAAATATGAAATGCCGCCCAATTTTCGTTAACTCACAGAATTGTTCTAGTTTGAATTTAAGAGTATCTTTAAGGCTTAACCAAGGTATGAATCCTTTTAAATGTAGATTTCTCAAGCTTTGGCCGTAAACGTTAAGTAGTTAAGAAGACAAAGAGGTATGTAAGGCTAACCCTTCTTTCATTAAGGCATGATCCCATCACTATATACCTTCACATGAGTTCCATAACGTCTTCCAAAATGACTTCATCCCTAGAATTACTAAAGCTCATGATTCTTGGTATTCTCACAATACCATTACCTTCATTATATGATAGTTGATCCTCTAAGGAAGGATATAGTGAAAACAATGATGATGATGATGTTGATAATTATGTATGGCTATTATGTAACACCAAGCTTACGTGGGTCGGTATGACATCTACCACGCGCGCACCTCATGCAGCTTGGGTGGCCGTATAACACCGAGCCTTGGTAGGGTGTATGTATAACACCGAGCCTTGTCATGGCCGGGTATGCGAGACACCGAACCTCTATGGTCGGGTATGATACTATTATGCAAGTAAACATTAGAAATGGAAGGTTCCTATTAGAAAAAGAGTAAGAAAACATGACGATTGTCGCGGAGGTATAAATGGCCCTATCCTCCCATGATTCTTTTATCTTATATCATTTCTCACGCTTCCATTATGCTTTACATACTCAGTACATTATTCGTACCGGCATCCTTTTGTTTCTCAGGACGCCGCGTCATGCTCGCAGTGGACAAGAGAGATAGACTCGATCCTTAGGCTGCATATCCAAAGGATTGCTTGTAGAGCTCCATTTGATCCGAGCCGCAATGTGGCAGTGGGTGGGCGTTCGGTTCTTCGGTTCGATTTTATCAAACTTCGGTTTGGCTATTTCGGTTTCAATTTTTTGAATGTGGACACCGACACCGAACCAAACTAGTTCGGTTCGGTTCTTTCGGTTTCGATTTTTTCGAAGCTTGATTCTGTTCGGTTTCGATTTTTTCAATTCAGTTTTTCTGATATGATATTAGAAGAAATTCCATTTACACTAATTCATATTCTCAAAAGCAACAAAACATAGAACAAACAAATTAAAATCAAAATCAAACAAACAGATACAAAGAACAGAAACCATAACCATAATATGGGTGATTACTAGGTGTTATATACATACGTAAGAATAATAATTAAGAAAACACATAAGGACATACATTAATCCTAAAGACACATCCTAGTCACCTTTCTTTGTTAAGGATATTTGGTTTTCTCAACTGAAGTGAAAAATTAGGGATACAAAAGCAAAAAAGGGCTTATTACAATTGGGTTTTTTTGGGGCTTAAACTTAATGGGTTTGGACTAGTTTATTTTTTTTTTGGGTAATGTATAAATTTCGTTTAAATTTAGGTTCGGTTTCATCAAAGTTCGGCTTGGCTATTTCGGTTTCGATTTTTTGAAGGTGAACATTAAAACACCGAACCAAACTAGTCGTCCGGTTCTTTCGGTTTCAGCTTTCTTAAAGTTCGGTTCGATTCGGTCTGATTTTTTGATTTTCAGTATTTATGCCCTGCCCTAGTTGTGGGTACTATTCTTTTGTGTATATATGGGCATGGAGGGGACCTGTCCCGTCATGATGATGATGTTCCATACTCTTCTTAGAGGTTCGTAGACAGTCATGTATAGTAGATGTCTTTTGCCTTGTCGATTCATACTTTTGGTATATTATTTTGTTAAGCCTCGTCGGCTTGTGTATATGTATATGGGCGTAGTTGTTGATGTTGATATAAAAGTGTTTTAGCTGTTGGAAATGGTAATATTGAGGCATAGAGTTTGTTAATAAGACATGGCTCACCTAGATATGAATGTGAACGTACGATGAGAGGCGTCTAACGGGTTAGCCCCGGTGCCCGTCATAGCCCTCCGTTAGGTCGTGACAATGTTGATCTTCTCTCTTGATGATATGGAAAGGTTTGGAATGGTATGGAACCTTTAAGAACCCTCAAAAGACTTTAGAGATGTGGGAAATAAGTGTGGAAGGTTGGAATGAAAATGAGGTCCTGATTTAAAAAAGACGGTAAAAATCGCTCCTCGACTCAATTTGATGGTGACTATGCGACCTAGCACACTAAGTGTACGGCCGCACACTCTCTCCACCACTCTGGCGATGGTGTTGGCTGATTACACCCAAAAAGGGAGTTGGCGGTCAGCATACGGCTCAGCACACTCAATGTTCGACCGCACACTACCCCAATTTCTCCGATTTAGTGAAAACCGCGTTCTTTTCGATTCGTTTGACCTCCAATCCTTATGGAACCTTCTTGGCACTTGTATCGAGCTTCATTAACCATTGAAGGAGCCTTATAGCTCCCCCTCAACACATTACCACACAACGATAACTCAAACAATACGAAACCTTCCCAAAACATGACTCAAATTCCAATCTTTCAACAAACTTACTTCCATCGCTTCATATGACCCCGAAACCTTAAGGTACATAGTTGGAATTGTTGGATAACATTCTTTAACCTTATAAGGGCTTCATATCCACTTTAGGCTTGCGTTAGTTTACTCATAATGCAAATGACACGAAATTTCCAAGATGTAACATTCCTCCCCCTTTAGGAACATTCGTCCTCGAATGTTAGGCTCCTAGGGATTCTATGAAAATTTCGCCAAAGTTTCCCTGTAATATGTCACTACGATCCTGTCACAGCAACCTAAAATATAAAATGCCTCACATGGCTACAATAACAACAACAATAATGGCCACACACGACCAAGAAATCATCAAAGGAAATCATTACATACCTGAGGACCGGTGCTCGTCGAATCTCGTCCGGGGGAAATAAATATGGATACCCCGAACTTCATATCTTCCTCACTTTCCCAAGTCATTTCTTCCTTATTATTATTTCTCCATTAAAACTTTAATTGAAGCTACATCTTTGGTTCTCGAGTCTCCAAACTTGTCCATCTAGAATGACAATAGGAGCTTCTGAGATAGTTAAATCGATGACCTTTGATATCATCTACACAGTACACCGAGGGATATCCAACGCATTTATGAAGCATTGATACATGAAAACCGGGTGGGCCGATTCCAAGTCGAAGGCAAACTTAACTCATCGCCCACCTCCGGCCTACCTTGCGTACAATCTTGTAAGGCCCAATATACCGAGGGCTAAGCTTGCCCTTTTGCCAAATCTCATAACGCCTTTCATCGCGACACCTTCAAGAATACCCAATATTCACTTGAAACTCTAAGTCTATCCGCATAGGATTTCTAATGACTTTGAGTCGTTAATAATCGATCCCGAATAAGTTTGACCTTTTCCATGGCTTGTCGGAATGATAACTATTGTCGAAGCAAACTCAATAAGCAAGAAAGTCATCCCAACTACCTCCAAAATCTAACACACATGCCGTAAGATATCCGAGAGTTCGATGGTACGCTCACCTTGTTCATCACTCCGTGGATGAAATGTCTATTGGCTCACTTGAGTTCCCAAACCTTCTTGGAAGGACTTCAAAAATTAGCCGTAAACTCGTGTCCCTCTATCAAAAATAATAGATACCGGAACACCACGAAACCGTACTATCTTTGACATAAAGCTTTTGCATAATCTTCACCGCGTATGTAGTTATGACTGGTAGGAAATTAGTTGATATCGTAAGTCTATCCACAATTACCCATATATAATCATACTACATATAGAATCATACTTACGCTGAGAACGAGGTAAGGCTGCGATGAAATTCATATTAATCACTTTCCATTTCCAAGTTGGAATTTCAATAGTTTGCAACAATCCACCGGGCTTTTGATGCTCAATCTTACCGCCGATAGTTAGACATTGAGCTATGAATTCCACTATGTCTTTCTCCATTCCGTTCCACCAAGATATAGATTTGAGATCATGATACATTTTTGTCGCTCCCGATGAACAGTAATAATGGGAATGATGGCTTCTTCCAAACTCATGACGAACCTGAAATATCCGGAACACACAACCTGCCTCGATATCTGAGAACTCCATCTGTAGAAATTTCAAAGGATGAATTCTTCTTCTGAGGAAGTGTATTTCTGTAGTGAACTAGTATGGGATCCTCATACTAGCGCTCTTTCACCTCAACCACCAATAACGAAACAGCTAAATTATGGATGGAAACTCACATATTGCCCGAGTCCATTACCGGAACTCCGAGGCTAGCTAACTGCTGAAGTTCACGAGCTAACTCTCTCTTCTTTGGTTGAACATCACATAAGCTGCCCATAGATCTAGGGCTAAGAGCATCAGCCACAACGTTCGCCTTATCGGAAGGTATAGAAATGCTAACATCATAATCTTTCAACAACTCTAACCATTGCCTTTGTCGTAAATTCAACTCCTTCTGATTGAAAACATACTGGAGACTTTGGTGATCTATATAAACATCAATGTGAACACCATACAAATAACGTCTCTACATCTTTAATTCATGAATCACCGCGGCTAGCTCAAGATCATGGGTTAGATAGTTTTTCTCGTGTTTTCGCAACTGCCTTGAAGTATAAGCAATAACTTTACTGTGCTGCATTAATACATAACCTAACCCTACTCCTGAAGTGTCACAATAGACATCATAGCCCTTTAACCTTCAGTAATGTCAAACCGGAGCCGAAGTCGCCTTATCCTTTAGCTCCCGAAACTACGCTCACAAGCATCCGTCCATTAAAATTTAGCCGATTTCTCGAGTCGCCCATCAAAGTGTAAATAGAAGAAAAGCCTTCTACAAATCGTCTGTAATAACCTATCAAATCCAGAAAACTACGAACCTCCGTAGGTGTTATAGGTATCGGCCAAGTCTTTATAGCATCAATCTTCTGGGTATCCACCCGAATACCATCAGCTAAAATAATATGCTCCCAGAAGGTCACAAAATTCAACCAAAACTCACATTTTGAAAATTTTGCAAATAGCTCCCCGAGCTCGAAGAAATCTCGTGGACAAGACGTAAAACGATCCGCATGTTCCGCTCGGATCGTGAGTATACCAAGATATATTCGATAAACACAATCACAAACAAGTTTGGAAAGGCCTAAACACATTGTTCATCAAATCCATGAATACTGTTGGTGCAATAGTCAGTCCAAACGACATTACCCGAAACTCGAAATGACCATATCTAGTTCTGAAGGCTGTCTTTGGAATATCTTTCTCTCTAACTCTTACCTGGTGATAACCGGATCTCTCGTATCTATTTTTGAGAACCATTTGGTACCCTGCAACTGATCAAATAAATCATCAATCCTTGGAAGCAAATATTTATTCTTGATCGTCACCTTATTCAGCTGTCTATAATCAATGCACATTAGCAAGCAGCCATCTTTATTTCTTACAAATAACACGGGTGCTCCCCACGGCGATGAACTAGGCCTAATAAAGCCTTTCTCAAGCAAATCCTTCAATTGCTCCTTCCACTCTTTCAACTCTGCAAGAGCCATTCTATAGGAGGAATAGATATGGGCTTAGTATCCGGTAACACATCAATAGTGAAATCAATCTCTCGCCGGGTAAAGGCCCGGAAGCTCGTCCGGAAACACATCCTGAAACTCATTCACTACGGGGACAGATTTAAGAGTTGGCGACTTTGCCTTTATATCCTGAACCCAAACTAAATGAAAAATGTAACCTTTGGCAATCATTTTTCTTGCCTTGAGATAGGAAATAAACCTACCTCTCGAAGACGCTGTAATTCCCTTCCATTCTAAAACTGGTTCTCCCGGAAACTAGAAACGAATTACTTTAGTTCTACAATCAACATTGGCATAGCAAGAAGCCAACCAATCGACACCTATAATGATATCAAAATCTACCATTTTCAACTCATGTGTCAGCCATAGTATGACGGTCACAAATCACCACCACACAATTTCAACATACCCGCTAGCTATCACCGAATCACCAACGGGGTAGATATTCAAAAGGTTTAATTGCCTCAAAGCTCTACCCTCAATACAATCAATATAAGGAATAATATATGAATGTCGAACCCGATCAATTAATGCATATACATCATGGGAAATATCGATAATATACCGTGACGATATCGAGGAGGACTCAAGATCCTGTCGCTCCGCCAAAACATAAATACGGTGCTGAGGACCACTAGAACTGGGCGTTCCTCCTCTACTTCTGCCACGACCAGTTGGTGTCTGTGCGCCTTGCCCCGGAGGGTATATAGATGATGAAGCTACTGACCCTGTGGCTTGGACCCTACCCCTACCACCTATCGATGGACAGTCACGCATGATATGGCTTAGCTGACCGCAGGCATAGCAAACATCTGAACCTAATCAGCACTGTCCCCAATGTAGCTTACCGCACTGAGCACATCGTGGTAAGGGTGGTCTCGTCTGTCCTGAATCACCCTTATACTGAGAACCCGAAGCTCTGAAGCCCTAACCTTGGCTGGGAGGAGTGAACAGGTTTATCAAATCTCTCATGACATTGCGAAGGTCCACTAGTCACTTAACAGCTCCTAGTACCTAGAATACTACCGCCTACCCACCTCTAAACTAACTAGCCGGACCCGAGGATTTGCCATCTTACTATAACCTTTATCATAATCACGTCACCCCTTTGCGGCGCTGTTCTTCCGCATTTCGGGTACGGACCGAATACGAGAAACATCCATCCTTCCCCGAAGCGAGGCCGTCAAGCACTCCTTAATCAAACGTGGACCTAAACCACTCACAAATAAAGTACGCGGTCCCCCATATAGGCATACCATGACGGAGCATACCCAGCCAAAGAATTAAACCGAAGGCTATATTCTCGAGCATTAATATTCCCCCGTTTTATTCAAAACCTTGCCTCTCGGCTCGTCGAACCTCCGACGGAAAATAATGCTCTGAGTGAACGCATCTACAAACTCTTTTCCATACCCGAGGAGGTGCATTTATCCCCCCAGAGGATATCCGCCTGCTACATACCATTGAACAACAAATCTCGTAGTCTATAAGAAGCAAGCTCTACCGACTCAACACTTGCTATGCATTATCCGCAACGTTCTCAATATCTCATCAATAAAACTGCGGATCCTC
>NW_026713422.1:0-27530 GCF_029784015.1 Lycium ferocissimum | reverse complement strand
CTTCGATTTGGATAAGTAAGTAATCGACACTCGAGAGTAAAACGATAAACATGTTAAGTTCTTTCATAAAAAGTCGTTAGGACTATACGACGGAAAACCTCGGGGACCACGGATGTGCATCAAACCAATCGGGCCGCCCATGAAAATTAAAGTCATCATACGTTATCGAATCACTTACGAAAGATATCAAAGCAATCCGGTTAAATATGAAAATTACGGACATTTTCAGACATAAGATCCTTTAGGAATAAAACCGTTTATACAACATTTTAAATCCACTCATACCAAAGACATAAAGACCATAGCTTGACCATATTAAGGATGCCAACATTAAGAAGCAAACATGAATCATAAACATACTCAAAGGGACTTAAGAATAGAGTTACCTCGAGGCTCGTATCATAGCCTAATTACAACTAGGACATGCCAAAAGAAAGAAAGGTGAGCTTCACATGCAGAGAAGACAAATTCTCGACTTTCGACCTACTTCTTTTTGTCTTGCAATTCGCTTAAGAATTATTCGTAGCCTCGTAATCTACATATAGAACCATCCATAATATCGTTAGGATCATCACAAATCCCTTAAATACTTCACGAAAGTCCTTTTAAATTCTGTCGAAATCTCAGGCAGCATTTCCCACTGTTTATGTGCCTAGCCCGAAATTCCAATTCAACAACCAACAACATCAACAACAAATCCAATAGTAATAACATTATTTCCAACACCAACATATGCCATAAAACAACCCTTTTCACACACTTTTCTAAATTTCCAACCAACCACTTGGAATACGACTAATTTAATAACTTTATTTCCGTAAAGAAGTCAAGAAATTTATACTAACAACATTCTCAACATCCTACAAGATAAATATATGTATTTCCATCCAAATTTCTCTTCAACCCTCAATCCATAATCCAACAACATCAACACAACAAACTATAACTCTATTAACTTGCATTTATTCCTTAATCACACTTAATAGAGAGATTTGAAGATTCATACCTTACTTTTATGAAAGTAGCAAAATCATCAACATTTTCTTGTTCCCATGCTCCTCTAACTCCAAATGAAATTATATTCGTGACTATGCGTTGCCGGACTTCGATTGGTACTTCGTTAGAAATTTCCTCAAAATTCTCATTTTTTGAGTATATTTGCTCCTTTTTTTGTGCTGAATTTTCTGGAAAATTTTGGAACTTTTGGCTGAAAAACAATGAGGTTCTGTCCCTTTTTTAAAAAAGCCAAAGTCGGTTTCACCGTAGCTACGGGGCCTTGGCAGTCTTCAAGTGGCCGTAGCTGCACGTGCGTGAATCTTTGTTCTGCGTCGACGCTCAGTTTGTAACGTATAATTCTCTACTCCGATGTCCTATCAATGAACGGTTTGTTGCATTACAAACTAGACTCGACGAACTTCATTTTAGGCTTTTAAAACACCTTAAAACTCCATATACTATGAGATATAAGCGCCTCCAAATTTGACTAAAAAATTCGCCCAAAGATTTCCCAAATTTTTCGAACTTATTTTCTTCACTCTACTCGATCTCGAAATATTCAGAAACTCTACATACATGATATTTTCATTTATTATACTAATAATGGCCATGTTCTCGTGTTTCAAAATACTCTTTCCCGATTACGACTTACCGAGGTCGTAATTCACCTTTTCGTTGTTACGTTACTTTCCATGGTTTGCCTTTTAGAACCTCATGAGACGTCTCCGACACCCCATTACTACGATGCGGTACATGTCATACTTACGCTCTGAAAACGCGGGGTATAACAACAGGTACGAGTACGAGTACGAGTAAAGATTTCCAAGTAAAGATATATTGCCGGGATTCACAGTTAGGATGTGGAAAGGTGTGCCAGGAAGACCTACAGATTTAGACATATGAAAAAGGGAATATGAGAAACGGAATAGCTTAGGGAAAATTATGAGTATATGAAGCTTTGCAATTAAATTTCGAAGTGATTGTGAGGTATGAGTACGGCTCGTCGGTCAAAAAGGGAGATGTACTAAAACTCTGATTAAAGGACAAAATCAAATGGCAACGGGATATCTCGCAAAAGCAAAAAAGGGGTGTTGAAAAGAGATAGAAAGATAAGTCACGAGTGGCTACATCGAGTATTATGTATATCCTTATGATTGATGTTATGACATGTCAAAAGTATTGATTGTGTTGTATATCAACATTGAGGTAGCAAGCGCTACAGAGGGAATCAGGATTGGGTTTTCTCGAGGATTAAAGTCGATAATGTAACTCGACTAACAATATAAGAAGGAGAGTTAGGAAAAGAAGGTTATGATATCAAGAAGGAGGAGGAGAAACTTGGACAAGGAAAAGGAACACCCATTGAGGGTCGGATATATATAATTGAGGAAAAGGTCGGGATGAAAGCGAGAAAGCGGACGATAGGATCGAGCTTGAGTAAATCAATGAGATAGAGTAAGATTGTGCGTGACCAAGGATGAATGTGAGGGACTCCGGAACCAATCTATACGTCCTTATAACCAGAACTAAGAAGGTTATAAATAATGGGCACTCTGCCAAAATTCTCCAAAGAAGGACAAGGACCCAAGATTTAGGAGATCACGAAGATTATACGACTATGATGGTTACAAATTGATTAATGGGAAAGTATGGGGTGACATGATATGGAATGATAAGATGAAGACGACACTACAAGTGGACATTAGGCATTAATTATTGGAATAAAAAAGTACTATTCCGGCTGGATAGATAGTTGGGTACATCATCGTTTCGAGTATCCCTAGGGATTATTATAGGCAAGATTTGAGATTTAAAGTAGTATTTTGGGTAATGACAAGTAGGGAACTTGAAGGATTCGTAAGTGAAAGAACAAAAGCGATGACGAAAGGATTATTATGGGATGAAATTTCGATCGAGAATGGCAATGGAATACAACACCATAAGGTAAAACCTTTAAGGGGGGAAGCAAGTAAGCTTGAGTACGAGCACAAGGGTTGACTAAGGTATTGGAGGAATTATGATACCCGACAATGGGAAGATTGAGAAGTAGTAGGGAGTTATGAAGCAAGATAAGCTAAAGGGTGCAAGGAGAAGCCATGAAAGTAGACGGAGATAAGGTGGAAAGAAAAGGATTCAAGGATATTGCGATTGGCCGAAAAAAGCTGGTGACAATGAACCCTCGTGAAAATTTGAGCCGCTAGTTATATCAATTGTAAGAGTATATGACATAGAATCACATAAACAATCACCATGATGAGATGGCTAACAGAATTGTGCGAGGACGATGAGGAGGATACCATTGATAATTGACAAATGGAAGTTTTAACGAGATCGATAACCAAAGTACTTATGAGTAACTGTGGTTAAGAAGTTTTACTGCTACAAGGAATCTTAAACTTTAGGAATGGGAAGTAGTTGTGTGTGTTAATTGATGGCTTTTCACCGAAAGTTCCAAAGGCTAAAGTAGCATTTGCTTAGTCAGTAAAGTGAGGGATTTTTCTAATTCGGAAGGAGATGCATGATCGGGAATTTTCTTGGAATCCGTTAGAACTTCAATTGCTTTAGGTCTCGTGAAAAGGCCACGCGATAGGATGGATGTGATCATACCAACAACGCACACGATCCCATCAGAACTTCGAGGTTAAGCGTGCTTGGGTCAGAGTAGTACTAGGATGGGTGACCCCCCCTGGGAAGTGTGCTAAGAAGTCCTACAGGTTTAGACCTAAGAGAAGGGTGAGGAACTAGATCAGCTTGAGGGAAATTAGAAGTGTGTGAACCTCACGGTTGGAGATTTTCAACGATTGCGAAAGATAAGGTGGACCGACTGGATAGAGAGAGGGAAGACGTATACAGTTACAGAATTAGGACGAGTTTGAATAGTATTGGGGACACTTGGTAAGTAAGGTGTTAGTAAAGGGATACGATAGCTTATGTGTGGTTATGTTAACTAGTAAAGATAATCAATGAGGTTATGTGTTAAAGGTATTGACCGAACACGGTATTGAAGTTCAGGTAGCAAGTGCGATAGGGCAAATTAACATTATTTTCTCTGAAAGTTAGAGTTGGATAAGCCTGATGCAATAACATCAGAGTATACGAAAAGAATGGAATATGTAGTAGAGAACACAAGACGAAGGTAAAGAGTTCGAAATCAGATTCTGATAAGTGGAACTGGAGGGCAGTAACAACAAATAAGGATGTGAATTGGGAGAAAATAAGCAGGTTTGCAAAAGTGCCAAGGGATTTCTGGTTCTTGAGGGGCATTCGAAGGGAAATGTGCAGTCATATTGACAAGATTACCTCAAAAACGAAAACGTCTTCTAGAAATAGAACAGATTTATACTTCTAAGAGGAAATTCTATGAACTTCCGGGCTAATACTATAAAGTGGCAAATAGAGAAGAGCACTTCGAAGAAAAAGAGACTCAAGGAAGGGCCCATTTTCCACTAATAGAGAAATGAATAGCAAGTAAGGGGGAGTACTTGCAAGTCGGCGAGTAGCCATAGCCATGGCGAACCAAAGCCACCTTTACAGGAATTGAATGTTAGTTTAGTTATATAAGAACAAAAGGCTATAGTATTATGAAAGAGTTTAATAAAGAGCTAAGGGAGAAGGAGAAGAGGGTGATCAACCTATGTTAAAGATAAGGCAATCGGAGCCTAAAAGAAGGGCAATCACTTCAAGACATCAGTAAAAACGCCGTGGAATTGTAACTACAACATTCGAGGACGAATGTTTTTAAGGGGGGAAGGATGTTACACCCTGTAGTTCTGCACGTTGAGATTTTTTTTTAGGTGTTAGCTATTCAATCGCAGATATCGAAGTTATTGTCAAGAAGATGCCAGATCATAGGTGCTCGTTTTATAATTTTAAGAGTTCGAGTTCACGTAACAGGTTATAGAAGGATTGAAAAATGAGTGAACTAAGGAGATTAAACACGAGGCTTTGAAGGAAAGTTGGGCAAGGTTTGGTATAAATTTTGGTCTAATTGGGAGAAAGAATATCCCTAAGTATATTAAGAGTTTTGAAGTGAAACAAAATCCTAAAGTGAAGTTCGGGAAGTCCAGTTTCCAACGCGACGAACCGCTCCCCAATAGGACATCGGGGTAAAGAGATATGGATGTTACAAGTCGAGCTGGCAGGCCAGGAAAATGGTCTGCGCGAACGCGCAGAAGGCCAAGGGGCAACACAGCTTGAACGCGCCACCACGAGGCGCGAACGCGCTGAGCAATTTGAGGCCCGGGGTCAGGGATGAAGGTTATATTATAAGAGTGTAATAATAATGTACGTATGACATTTGGAGACCATAGGGTGTAAATCAGGTGGTACGTTGCTTGACGAAAGCCCTCGTTACTGTAAACTAAGTGGGACCCACATGATGAGATTTTATAAAGGACATATGAAGAGATACATGTGTAGTGCATGGAAATTTGAGCAAGTCCTAAGAAGGACCCTTAAGCCAAATATGGACATAAGCCTTCTAAAAGGGCGATTTAAGGGAACATTTTCGGATGATCTTACTTGGAGGGGCATAAACGCCCTCATACGTTTGGAATTTGGAAAAACACAAACAATTAAAGTTGTATATAATTGAAAGAGCTTTCCAACAATATGTTGTGGGCCCTCACATGATAGCGGGATCAAGAGTTATGACTTTTTTACTGAACGAAGGCGCAGGCAGAAAAACTAAGGCTGCGCGAACGCGCCCAAAGGGGGCGCGAACGCGCTGAAGGAAAATTAAGTCGGTCCAGGCAGAACCTGGACCGTTCTATAAAAGGGGGAGGCCCCCTAATTTCACACCAAACACACCCAAACCTCCCCAAACCTTCCAGAATATTCTCCAACTTTTCGTCACTAACTTTTTAGCCCGAAATCAGGTATAATTCCCAAATCCCGATCCAGATGGCGTACAGTTGCAACAACAAAATTGTGTAGTGACATGTTGTGGCTTAAGATCAAGGTGGAGGAGTGAAGATATAGCCATAATATTAGGATTAGGGTGTTATATCCCGTATTTCGTACGTTGGGATAATTCGAGTTAATCACGAAAAGTTAAGGACAAGACTATTCCGGGATACGAAGTCGAGACTTTTAACCACGATTTTGTTTTAAGACATGAGTTGTTTATGATTTTGTTGGCATGGGATATTAAGGAAAAAGTTGGGGTTAAAAGTGAATATTGGGAAGTTAAAGTTCATGAAAAAAGAAAAAAGAAAAGAAAAAAAAAGAGGGGTCATGTGGCCAGCCACATGAATGTGGGCCATGGCCACATGGATGCTTAATATATGTTATCAAAAGATGACTAATTAGTCATCTTCATCACTTCCCACCCTTAGAAATTTCAAGAAACTTGGAGAAAGAAACCATAGGGCCGTTCTACCATAGTCCACCAAGCAAGAACCTTGGAAAAACTTGATAAAAAAAAATATTTTTCTTAAGCATTCCAACTCCTTAGAAGGTGCATAACAACGTGGAGTAGTCGTTGGAGTAGGAAGAACAAGAATTAATTCAAGCACCAACTCTAGTTAAGTTGAAGAACCAAGTGAAGAAGGTAAGGTTCAATCTTTCTTTTTATATGTTATGAATGGTTTGTACATGTTATAGTATGTGGAAATGAATGAAATTCATGAAAATATGGATGTTGAAGTGGAACCGTGTGTGTGGGGGTTTGGCCATGTGTAGTGTGTGTTGTGTAGGAGTGGTGAATTAATTGTATTTAGCATGTTTGGTTGTTGTAGTGTGTTGAAATAAATGAAAATCATGAAGTTGGCATGTGTATGGTGGTGGCCGAATATAGGTCATCTTGGGTGCCAAGGAATGAATTAATGTTACTTAGTGTTTTAGTTGTGGTTGTTGTGGATTCTATATTGATAATGAGATTTTAATGATTCAAGTTGATGTTGTAATGGTTGCGGGCTGATTTGGAAGTCAACGTGATTCCTATGTATTTTGTATATTTATGGGAATGACATTGCTAACAAATGAATTGTTGATGTAATTTATGAATTCGGAAGCGAGGAATGTATTGTTGTGGTTGTTCTCGGGTTTGGGGATAGTTTCGGGTGAGTTGGTACCTTGTTTTGGTGGTTTGAAATATTATGTGAATTGTTTAAAGTATTCTTGAATATTGTTTGAATGGTTTCGGATTAGTAATTGAACGTATGAGTGTTGATGTTGTCTTGAATGTCAGTAGTTGAATTGAATGTAATGGAATGTTGTTGAACTATGTAGAAAAGAGCTACTAACGTTAGAATGCGTTTTGAATTGATTATTGATGTTGTTAGTGTGGATGTTGGTATTGTTGTAGATGAATTTGGCCGAGTTGAATTCTCGGGGTTGTTGCATTATAAGGGAAATGCGCCCAAATTACGTGAGAATTTGGTGCTCGCTTGGAATCGGGTTCCTAAATGCCTTTAGCTAATGTTTGGTATTTAATGACGTATTGTAGATCTTGGGAAGTCCGCGACGTAGGTTTAGATTAGCTTGAGAACGGACGAGGTATGTAAAGCTTACTCTTTCCTTCTTTTGGCATGTCTTAGATATGATTAAGCTATGATAAGTTACGAGTCTTGGGGGGCAATTCCATTCTTATGATCCAAGCGTGTATATGAGTCCTATTCATTTCTTCATGTTCGTATTGTAATATGGTCGGGCTATGATCCTTATGTCTTTTGTATGATTGGATTTCGAAAGTTGCAAAAAGAGGTTTGCCTTAAATGATCCTAGGTCTAAAAATGTCCGTAACTTCTGCTGTACGTAACCGGATGGCTTTGATGTGTTCGCAAATGATTCTATAATGTATAATGCCCGTAACTTCCATAGGCGGGCTCGGATTGGTGCGGTACATGTCTACGATCCCTCAAATTTCTTTTAATGTAGCCCTAATGAGATTTAGAACGAATTTTCATGACTATCGTTTGATGTTCGAACGTGATTTGTCTGCATAATCTATCGAGTCTGTAACGACGATTATGTTCTTGATTTCCATGAGCTATATTACATGGTTTCGATACGTACCTATGACTTCAAAAGTCCTATTTGATATGCTTCCGAGTGACGTCCAAAAAACATTTGATATGATGATTTGTCTACTTATCTGTTGAGTCTAAAATGATGATTTATGTGTATGTGGTTACTTACTGCTCTGCTCGTGCGTGGTCGTACATCCTTCACTGAGTCCCGGGCCAGGACATGTTTTCGTGCACAGCTCTACTATATTACTCACCGAGTCCCTCATTAGAGGGCCGGGACACGCTATATGTATACATATGATGATGATATGATCTTACTTACCGAGTCCCTCACTAGAGGGCCGGGACACGCTATCCACCGAGTCCCTCATTAGAGGGCCGGGACACGCTATTCACCGAGTCCCTCAGTAGAGGGCCGGGACACGCTATATGGATATATATGATGATGATATGATCTTACCTACCGAGTCCCTCACTAGAGGGCCGGTGTTATATCCCGTAATTTTGAACATTCGAAGAAATTGAAATAAGTGCGACTTGTATGAGGTAGAACAATATTTTGATTTTAGCCAATAAATATGTTGCTTATGAAAAGTGTTGACGTGGAAGCATCGGGGAAGGCTAAGGGCGAAATTGGAATTTTGGAAATTAGTTTCGTGAATTACAAAAATAAAATCTTAATGAATTGGGCTCAAAAAATAAAAAAAATAAAAGAAAAATGAGGCCCAAAGGAGAGAGGGGTGACCGGCCATACAATGGCCCAAGCCCATGGATTTTTATTAATTATCCATGTGATAATTAATATAAAGGGGTCCTTATCATTAGATCATTCAAGAAAAATTGAGAAGGAGAAAAACAAAGAAGAGCAAGAAAACTAAAGGCCTATTCGGCCAACAAGAAAAGAAAGAAAAAAAAATTGAAGCCATCTAACTTTGATCCAAAAATTCCCTTCTTCATGTATTCCTACTAATTTGAAGGTCTTCTTCAACGTGGTATAATTGTTGAAGCAAGAGAATCACTCTTTGTTGCAAACTTACAACCTTAGCCAACTTGTGAAGTTGAAGGAAAAAGGTAAGAATTCATCTACTTTTATATGTTATGGAAGGTTTGTTTATGTTGCAATATGTAGAAATGAGTAGAATTTATGGAAATATAGAAGTTTGCATGGTGGGTGTGCATAGGTGTATGTGGCCGTGTGTATGCATTGTTGTATAGGTAAGATGAGTTAAATTTTATGTAGTATTCTAGTTGTGGTTATTGTGGATTTCATATTGGAAATGAAAGTTGAATGAATTTGGTTGAAGTTGGAAATGTTGGGTTCGCCGTGTGGTGTAGGGTGTTGAAAGGAAAATGAATTAATTTTGTTTAGTATGTTAGTTGTGTTGTTGTGACCCTTATAATGTAAATGAAGGCTAAATGGTTTAAGTTGGCATTGAAATGGATTGTAGAAGATTATGTCATTTTAGTATGATGTTATGATATTATGGAAATGAAGTTGTGAAAGTGTAGATTGTTGTTGTTGATCATGAATATGAAAGTAGAAAATGCGTCGTGGTAGTTTTATTGTGTATGTAGAAATTTCGGGTAGAATATGGAATCGTTGAATATTGTATAGATTGCTTGGAATGTTCTTGGCCTATGTTTGAATGATTTTAATTTAATGCATGAATATGAAAATGTTGATATTGATTTGAAAGTGTGAAGTTGGATTGGAAGTTGATGTGTTATGTAGAAAGGAAGACAATATATGTTAGGATGCGTTTGATTCAATTGTTGATGTTATTGGTATTGTTGTTGGTTTGGTTGTTGATATTTGGGCCGAGTTGAATCTTGGGGATATTGTATGTATAGGGGAGATCTTTGCCCAAATTTCCATAGACGAATATTGGTTGAGATTGAATTCTTAAAGCTTTATGATTAATATTTGGTAAATGTGACCAATTATAGATTTTGGAGGAAACGGGATTTGAAATTGGACAAGCGTAAACGGCAAATAAGGTATGTAAAGCTTCACCTTTTGTTCTCTTGGCATGTCCTAGGCATAATAGGTTTTGATACGAGCCTCGCGAACGACTCTACTCCTAGGAATCCGAGCTTAGATTTGGCCTTTTTCATTCAATGGAATTGAATTAGATACTTCATGTTTTGTTGGAAAAATAGCTTAAACATCTATAACTCTCACGAATGGAACCGAATTACCTTGAGACCTTCATAGGTGGCTCCATAAAGCCTAATGTTCGTAATTTTACGTACGCCACCTCGACTTGACCCGAGGTGGGCCCCCAATTTCCGAGCTTTTTCCACGGTGACTTAATTGACTTATTTTGAGCGTTATGCAAGAACGACTTTTGACTAAGTTCTGATTATTAAAAAGTGATCGTTTTGACTATCCCAATGAGTTCTATGATATATTCTGCCATGTACAAACGATTCCAAAGGTTTTGTCTTTGACATAATTCGTCGTAATTCTGGAAGGTATGGTCTATGGCTATTGTCTGATTTCCTTTAAATGATCTATTGTCTGGATGGTTCTTTTGAGTCTTGGCAAACACTGTATGTTTTATATTGCATATAGTTTTCACACTACTCTGCTCGTGCAAGCTTAACATGTCTTTCACCGAGTCCCGGGCCGGGTATGTATTCGTGCACAGTCTCATTGCATTGTTCACCGAGTCCCTCACTAGAGGGCCGGGTACGCTATATATATATATATACATATATGATGATCTGATGATGTGATGATATGGGGATGGCGGCCAGGATGGCATTTGATGATCCTATTCACCGAGTCCCTCACTAGAGGGCCGGGTACGGCATATGCATATGATTACACGATTACTATATATGATGGTTATATGATTTATTTACCGAGTCCCTCACTGGAGGGCCGGGTACGTTATATGTGCATAGTGACTTGATGATGTGATATGGACATACATGATATGTGATTCACAGGCAAGTTTTTGATTTCCTGATTTCTATACTTATTTCGACATAGTCCGAGACGGTTATGGCTCTACTTATTGCATTCGTGCTTTACATACTCGGTACATATTCCGTACGACCCCGCTTTCTTCGGGGGGTTGCGTTTCGTGCCGCGCAGGTACAGATACTCGATTGGGCGAGCCGCCAGCTTAGGATCGCTACTCAGCTATTTTGGAGAGCTCCCTTGTCCGGAGCCTGGATTTGGTACAGACTCTTTGTTATGTGCGTATATATTTATTCAGGGTACGGTGGGGCCCTGTCCCGTCATATGGTTCTGTTATTACTGTTAGAGGCCTGTAGACATAAACGTGGGTTGTGGGTAAAGCACTTTGTTCGGTTATGTTTGTGTTCGTATGTCTTCGGTCCGTACATATGGTATATGTATGTATATGTATACGCGGTGTCGTACCTTTTACGTATGTATATGTTTCTACTTTGCACGCTATGATCCGAGTATTAATGATAGGTGGGTACGAGTGCCCAGATCGGGCGCTAGTCGCGGCCTACGGGGTTGGGTCGTGACAGCCGGGACACGCTATATGTATATATATGATGGTGATATGACCTTACCTACCGGGTCCCTCACTAGAGGGCGGGACACGCCATCCACCGAGTCCCTCATTGAGGGCCGGGACACGCTATTCACCGAGTCCCTCAGTAGAGGGCCGGGACACGCTATATGGATATATATGATGATGATATGATCTTACCTACCGAGTCCCTCACTAGAGGGCCGGGACACGCTATATGTATGTATATGATGGTGATATGACCTTACCTACCGGGTCCCTCACTAGAGGGCCGGGACACGCTATATGTATACAGATGTGCAGAATAATTGTCTGATTGTGTCATTGGATATGATATTGTTATGCCTGGTTTGTGTTTAAGGGTAAGCAGATCCGATATTCTGATTAACGTCCTCACTTCTGTACTTTTACCTCAGTTATGTTTCTGTTACTATATTTCATACTTTACATGCTCAGTACATATTTCGTACTGACCCCCTTTCTTCGGGGGCTGCGTTTCATGCCCGCAGGTACAGACGATCATTTTGGTGAGCCGCCGGTTTAGGACATCCATTCTGCTGTCTGGGAGTGCTCCTTTGCTCCGGAGCCTATTTTGTGGTACAAACTCTTTTATTGTATATGTATGTGGCTATTCAGGGGTACGACGGGGCCCTGTCCCGTCATATGATTCTGTTATGACTCTTAGAGGTCTGTAGACACATATGTGGGTTGTGTAGAGTTCTGTTCAGTTGTGTTCGTATGATTTGTGTTTTGGGCTGTCCCATTCGCCGTGGCAGCCTCATCGGTACGCGTGTACATATCTTCGGACATATTGTGTATATTACGACAGCCTTGCCGGCTATTGTGTGGTATATATATGTTTGTATGTGACAGGCTAAGACGACGCCCGACTTTTATATATGTTTAAGTTATTCGGGTATTGATTACAGTTAGTAGGTATGCATTAGTGCCCAGCTCGGGCACTAGTCATGGCCTACGGGGTTGGGTCGTGACAAAAGTGGTATCAGAGCGGTTCGTCCTCGGAGTGTCTACAGACCGTGTCTAGTAGAGTCTTGTTTATCGGTGTGTTGTGCACCACATCTATAAACAGGAGGCTACGGACATTTAGGATGTTATCTTTCCTTCGATCTTAGATCGTGCAATGTAGCCGTGTTATCGGGATGACTCCTCCCTAACGAATCGTTATGTTTTCGCCGATGCCTCCAAAGAAGGCCACGCCTACCCGAAGGGCAAGTCGGTGGCAGGCACGGGAGAGACTAGCCGAGGGCCGAGAGTTACCGTGGCCCGTATCCGGCTATGCCCGAGGTTGTGCCCCCGACGACCGGTTACACCGCCACTATCGGAGGGACTTGGAGCGACAGCGAGCTGCGGTCGAGGCGGCTCCCCCGCCAGCTCCTGAGCCTCTAGCTCCCCAGCTAGGGGCGGAGGATAGGGCTATGAGAGAGGTCGTTCAGTTGTTGACCAGGATAGTAGCGGGGCAGGCCCGCAGGCACGGGTTAGGGGTGATTATGCGGACAGACGTGATAGTTTGAGGACTCGTGATTTTCTGACTTGTAATCCCCCAGAGTTCTACGGGTCAAAGCCCGAGGAGGACCCCCAGGAGTTTATTCGACAGATGCAGCGCACACTGAGGGTAATTAGAGCTTCTGAGACCGAGTCTGTCGAGCTGGCTTCATATCGGTTACGCGATGTAGCGATTAATTGGTATGAGTCGTGGGAGTTGTCTAGGGGTGTGTATGCCCCTCCAGCAGCATGGGGCGAGTTTGTAGAGGCCTTTCTTGGCCACTTTTTACCGCCGGAGATAAGGCGGGCCAGAGTTGATAGATTCCTACGTCTGAGGCAGAACGGCAGGAGTGTTCGAGATTATAGCCTCGAGTTTGATTCATTGGCCAGATACGCGCCCGCTATGGTAGCTGATATGGACGATAGGATGCACCGATATGTGATGGGGCTGGATCAGTATTTGGTTGATAGCTATCTGATAATGGCTTCCCAGCCCGGTATGGATATTGCACGGTTACAGGCGTATGCCCAGGGTATGGAGGATCGACATAGAGGGCGTCAGCCCGACACAGACCACGACAGGAGCCAGCCCAAGAGGGCTAGATCGACTGGCTATTCTGGGGAGTTTCGAGGCGGGCAGCCTCAGCAGTACACTGGGTATCCTTCTCAGCCCGGCCACGAGTGCACCCCGCGGTTCCGGGCGGGAGATTTGAAGACCCACGGGGTATTCGGGAGCCGGTCAGAGCTCCAGGGCCTCGGGTTCACAGTCGAGCAGGGGTTTGAGCCAGACGAGGCCATCTATGCCTTAGTGCCCTCAGTGCGGCAGGCGCCATCCGGGGGAATGTCGTTACGCTACAGGTGCTTGGTTTGCTTGCGGCCGTTACGGCCATATCATGAGGGAGTGTCCGTATATGGGTAACCCGGGTGGTGCAGCTCAGTTTACAGGGTCAGTTGCCGGATCATCTACCTCCGTAGCTATGCGCCCTACGGGGCGGGGGTTCCAGGCACCAGCAGGCCGCGGTAGAGGTCTTGGCGGAGTTTTCAGTTCTGGCGGTCCTTCGAACCGCCTATATGTGTTGACTAGTAGACAGGATCAGGAGACATCACCCAATGCGGCTACAGGTACATGAATCCTTATTAGAATTTATATTTTATGTGTGTGTATCTGCTGTATGACTGTTGCTTAATAGCGGTAGGCGGAAATCCAAAGGCCGATAATCAAGTATTTATAAGTCACGGCTAATAAGGTGTGTTCACTACCATTGCGGATCCGAAAGTCTAGGATGGAAAGCAATCAGATCCATAGGTGAAAAGTGAATACTTAGGACTGTAAGAGGGCTAAAATAGTAATTGTGTTATGAGAGCATTCGGAAAACTGTTAAGACTTCAACTTACTCCGAATTATGTGATGAAGGTCATGTGGTGAGGTGGACGCGATCGTACTAGTATTACAGCATCGTATTTCATTAGAGTTCCAAGGTTAAGCGTGCTGGAGTGGGAGAAATTTTAGGATGGGTGACCCCCTGGGAAGTTTACAAAAATCCTACAAAGTCAGACACAGGAGAGTCAAATGGGAGGCTAGAGTAGTCTAAGGGAAATTAGAATATATATAAAGCGGGCGGAGACCTTAAGAGGTCGCGTAGGCCGAGGAGGACTAGACCGGTAAAGAGAAAGAAGGTGCGTTGCAACTTTAGAAATAGGATAAGTTTGAATGGTGTTTGGGAATATTTTGTAAGCAAGACAGTGGTAATTATGTCTATATAGGTATACACCTGATATCCCATACATAATTACATCATCGAATATGTGTATTCCGGCAACCAAAGGCATTAATCGGACAGGGAAACAAAGTTCAAGGGAAAAGAAAAATAAATGGCACAAATGCTACGGGGCAAGCTGATGTTGTTTTCACCATAGGATAAGCTTGGAAAGTACTAACGCAATAATATTTGGAAAGGAGAGAAAGTGAGTAGAGGAACGGCGAGAGAATCAGAATGTCGGAATAAAAGTGCCGCCTGATTGGGACTGGAAAATGCGGACATAGGGTAAAGTATAATTGGGTAATAGTATAAGTACACCCCTTAAAGAGGGGAAGCGGGTGCGAGAGATGCAAGTGCAAGATAGAGACAACCAACACTACAACATGTTTGATACGGATGCTCGGGCTACAGGTGAAATTCCTTGCCGAGACAAGTTAGTAAGATCCACAAGCCAGAAAAAGGGAAGGCCGTAACTAGGATGGGGTATACGTTATGCAAGTTGTACAAGGGTAGTTATGTTGCCTATGAATGCTTATATGCTAGGGATGAGCCTAAGTAAATGCCTAATAAGAAAATTTCGGATTCAGCGATAACAATAGGGTTACGAGATTTTGGATACATTAAGGAAAGATGTAAAGATAGCTAAGTTAAATTACCGAGATGGAGTTAGCACTGAGGACAACAGGATATGGCTATGGTTGAACCTAGGATCTATTCCAATACCGGTAGTAAGATAAGAGCGAGGCGAAGACAAAGTAAAACATAAGGACTAGTGAAGCCACGCTAAGGTATTCTAGGGTTAATTCGAGCACTTTCGTATATGCTCGTAAATATTGCAACATAATGTGTGACAGGAAAGTTGAGAGCAAGATCTGAGCAAGGGGCAATAGAAGAGAAGAAATGACACGGGATAATGTGCCTAGAATGTTACAAGTTGGGTAAAAGGACGTTTTAAGATGATTTGAGGAGCTGAAAAGGAGTCGAAGAAGAAATATAATCGGTAGATGAGATTGCATGCTATGGCAACAAAGGAAACCCCCGAGATCCTTATGAGACTAGTTGAACATTCGAAGACGAATGTTCTAAAGGGGGGGAAGGATGTTATATCCCGTATTTCATACGTTGGGATAATTCGAGTTAATCACGAAAAGTTAAGGATAAGACTATTCCGGGATACGAAGTCGAGACTTTTAACCACGATTTTATTTTAAGACATGAGTTGTTTATGATTTTGTTGGCATGGGATATTAAGGAAAAAGTTGGGGTTAAAAGTGAATATTGGGAAGTTAAAGTTCATGAAAAAAAAAAAAAAAAAAAAAAAGGGAGGTCATGTGGCCGGCCACATGGATGTGGGCCATGGCCACATGGATGCTTAATATATGTTATCAAAAGATGACTAATTAGTCATCTTCATCACTTCCCACCCTTAGAAATTTCAAGAAACTTGGAGAAAGAAACCATAGGGCCATTCGGCCATAGTCCACCAAGCAAGAACCTTGGAAAAACTTGATCAAAAAAAATATTTTCCTTAAGCATTCCAACTCCTTAGAAGGTGCATAACAACGTGGAGTAGTCGTTGGAGTAGGAAGAACAAGAATTAATTCAAGCACCAACTCTAGTTAAGTTGAAGAACCAAGTGAAGAAGGTAAGGTTCAATCTTTCTTTTTATATGTTATGAATGGTTTTTACATGTTATAGTATGTGGAAATGAATGAAATTCATGAAAATATGGATGTTGAAGTGGAACCGTGTGTGTGTGGGTTTGGTCGTGTGTAGTGTGTGTTGCGTAGGAGTGGTGAATTAATTGTATTTAGCATGTTTGGTTGTTGTAGTGTGTTGAAATAAATGAAAATCATGAAGTTGGCATGTGTATGGTGGTGGCCGAATATAGGTCATCTTGGGTGCCAAGGAATGAATTAATGTTACTTAGTGTTTTAGTTGTGGTTGTTGTCGATTCTATATTGATAATGAGATTTTAATGATTTAAGTTGATGTTGTAATGGTTGCGGGCTGATTTGGAAGTCAAGGTGATTCCTATGTAGTTTGTATATTTATGGGAATGACATTGCTAACAAATGAATTGTTGATGTAATTTATGAATTCGGAAGCGAGGAATGTATTGTTGTGGTTGTTCTCGGGTTTGGGGATAGTTTCGGGTGAGTTGGTACCTTGTTTTGGTGGTTTGAAATATTATGTGAATTGTTTAAAGTATTCTTGAATATTGTTTGAATGGTTTTGGATTAGTAATTGAACGTATGAGTGTTGATGTTGGCTTGAATGTAAGTAGTTGAACTGAATATAATGGAATGTTGTTGAACTATGTAGAAAAGAGCTACTAACGTTAGAATGCGTTTTTAATTGATTATTGATGTTGTTAGTGTGGATGTTGGTATTGTTGTAGATGAATTTGGCCGAGTTGAATTCTCGGGGTTGTTGCATTTATAGGGGAAATGCTGCCCAAATTTCTGTAGAATTTGGTGCTCGCTTGGAATCGGGTTCCTAAATGCCTTTAGCTAATGTTTGGTATTTAATGACGTATTGTAGATCTTGGGAAGTCAACGACGTAGGTTTGGATTAGCTTGAGAACGGACGAGGTATGTAAAGCTTACTCTTTCCTTCTTTTGGCATGTCTTAGATATGATTAAGCTATGATAAGTTACGAGTCTTGGGGCAATTCCATTCTTATGATCCAAGCGTGTATATGAGTCCTATTCACTTCTTCATGTTCGTATTGTAATATGGTCGGGCTATGATCCTTATGTCTTTTGTATGATTGGATTTCGAAAGTTGCAAAAAGAGGTTTGCTCTTAAATGATCCTAGGTCTAAAAATGTCCGTAACTTTCATAGACAGAACCGGATGGCTTTGATGTGTTCGCAAATGATTCTATAATGTATTGTCACGCCCCAATTTCGATGGGACGTGATGGGCACCCGACCCCATATCCGGAGCCGAGCGAACCCACAGACTCCTATTGCACACATAAAAATTTTTCAACCCTCTAAACTGAATAATCATCAAATACATAATGAAGCTTTCAAATTGACAAAATCTGTAATTATACAAACTTTATTACATAACCCAAAACGACATGTCGGCTGATGGAGCCGCCGACCGACCGACATACCATACCCACAACGCCGTTCGCAAAGTCTCTACCATGAATCGACACCACCATACACATACTCGACTCGGCGGTACTCCGGGAACAAGTGGGGCTCGCCAACTCCGCCGGAACATCTCCGTAAATACTTCACTATCCGGGAGTACCGCGTGGCATGAAACGCAGCCCGAAAACGGGGGTCGGTACGGAAAATGTCTACGTAAGACATGCGAACGAGAAACGGACCTATAATCGAAATAGACAAAACTATCAAGTACATACATACTCGAGAATAGCGATGATACCTTTCGGACACAATCCACACATACCGTTTCTTATGTCAACGATACGTAAAATAAATGGGTCAAACAGAGTACCAAAATGCTTATTTTGCAATCACAGACCGCATGTCCGAAGAGGTGCAGAAATTACAGAGCACACGGGTGATGTCACACGTCAGACGGAGCACAGGACGTACAGAATGTTCAGATGAGGTTATATATCGGGCGGAATGCCGAACGTACCGAATATTCAGATGTCGTCATATCCCGGACGAGATACGTATCGTACAGAATGGTCAGATGATATCATATAACGGACGAAATACAGAACATACGGAATGTTCAGTTACTGACATATGTCGGACAGAATACTGAATGCATATCAAAATCATAAATCTCATAGGTGTATGACGTGTCCCGGCCCTCCGATGAGGGACTCGGTGAATAGGATCATGTATAGCAAATCAGATGTCATATATGCAAATAACGTGTCCCGGCCCTTTATTAAGGGACTCGGTAGATAAAATCATGCATATCAGAATCATATGTACATAACGTGTCCCGCCCTCTCTTGCGGGTCTCGGTGAATAATAATCATGTGCCATCCTGGCCACCGTCCCCACAACATCACATCATAATCACATACGGACAACGTGTCCCGCCCGCAAGTACGAGGGACTCGGTGAATAATGCGAGAGGAGTGTGCACGAGAACATGTCCCGGCCCGGTCTCGGTGAATCGAATCGTATCGTGACGTACGCATGAAGTCATAACGTGCCCCCGGCCCGGGACTCAGTGAAAGATACATTGAGTCGCGCACGAACAGAGTAGTGCAGAAACATATGCATATAAGACCAAACTCAGTAGACAAATCACTTTCTATCATTCGAAGATTCAGAAACAAGTCTCGGATTCTTCCGAAGTAATATCAGAAAGTTATGAGCACTTGGTATACAAAAACCTCTTCGGACTTGTCAAGCGATCCGGAGTCGTGTGCGACGAACATTAAGACTTACAAAGAATGTTCATGTCTAAATACTTATGTCAAATACTCATGCTAACGCACTTATATCCGAATACGTTTATCGGGATTTCTATTTCGGAGCATTTACAACGATCGCTTGTACCGAATATTCATGTCAAACCTACTCGTATCGGAACGTCTATATCGAATAGTCTATTCGAATACCCATATTGGGGTTACCGGATACTTATAGCAAACTCGAATCATTAGTCCACAATTTCCATTGTTTAACGAACGAATTAAGGCAAATAGTACTATACACTTAAGTCTTGAGGGGTGTGGTCCCACCTCGAGTCAAGTCGGATAACGGACCTAAAAACGTAGTCATTATGTCCTTTTAGGTCATCCTTGAAGATTTCAAAACATTCCACTTTCGTTTTCAAAGGTTACGGACGCTTAACCATTTCTTGCACTAAAGTGTAAACTAATTAGTTCAATTCTATTGAATGAATAGTAACTAAATTCAATCTCGGATTTCTAGATTTAGAGTGGCCCCCGAGGCTCGTAATCAAGCCTAGAACATCTAAGACATGCCAAAGAAGGAAAAGGGAAGCCTTACGTACCTTTTCTGCCGCTTGTGCTACTCCAAATCCCAGTCCCCAAGCTTGCCAAAATCCGCAATTTGGTCATGTTTGCCAGTTACTATTCATGAGGCTTTAAAATTCCAATCTTGGATTCGTTCTTGTCTCCATTTGAAATTTCGGCAAAGACCTCCCCCGTAAATGCACCATCCCGAGAATATGGCTCGGCCCAAATCAACATCAACAAGCAATCCGGGAATTCAACCCGGCCAAACTATCAATCATAATATCACAACTACACTAACAACTTCAACAACCAACTCAAGGTACATTCTAACAATTCCACCAACATAGTGCTTCCTTTAAGGGCTTCCAACTTTAATGAAACTATAACAACTCCGTAATTCATACGCCACAATATCATACCAAATTTCATTATCTTCCATGCATGCAAGAATCATTATATTCAATTCACATGATTTCTACAATAAACCTTCAACTACACAATCATTAAGCTTTTATTCTACAACATAGAATCTATAACACAACATCCCAAACATACCAAATGACATTAGTTCTTCACCCCATTCAACACAACACATGCACGGCCAAACTCAACTTTCACGCTCAACATCAACTCCAATCATTTAATGAGTTTCATTCATTTCTACATATTACAACAACGCCCAAATATGCTAAATACAATTTGTTCACCATTCCTACACACATTATCTATGCACACGGCCAAACACACACATATACGGCCAACAACACAACATGCATAGCTTCATGTATTCCATTCATTCCATCACTCTACAACACATACAAATCATTCATAACATTAACAACAATCAAAATACTAAATAAAACGATTGAACCATTGCCTTTGCAAGCCATCCATGCATTCGGCCATACCCCTATATCCATGCTCTCATGAATTTTATCCATTTCTACATACCACAACATAAACAAAACCTTCACAACTCATAAAAAGGAATGAAATCATACCTTTCTTCACAACTTCTTCACTTGGCTAAAGTGATGATTTTGCAACAAAGAGTGATTCTCTTCTTCTAAAAATCATACCATGTTGAAGAGCACCCTTGAATTAGTAGGAATACAACAAGAAATAAATTTTTGGAACAAAACTTCCCATGGCCCAAATTTTTATAGGGTGGCCGAACCCCCTCTTTTCCATTGCTCTTCATCTTTGTTGCCCTCTTTTTTTTTTTTCTTAAGGAGTATGAACTCTCTCTATATATATATATAAATCATCTTTGCATGCATGTGAGGGGCACATGCCCCTCTCTAGATTTTTCTTTCCTTTTTCTTTTATTTTCTAGAAAGATGACTAACTTATGTCATCTTTTCTTCTTTTCTTTTTTTTTTTTTTTTTTTTGTCACATGGCCATTAGGGCCCTTTTTGGAATATTCTTGAACCCTTTATGAAATTCCCGTTTTGCCCCTAGACTTTTCTCAATATTACGATTTTGCCCCTAGCCTTCCGCATTATTTTCATAACTCGTTTTGCAAATTTCTCCTTTTTACCCTTAACCTTTCTCAATATTTCCCATGCAATAATAGTCATAAATGATTTTATAACGACTTGCACATCAAAATGATTTTTGAAAATCGTCTCGCCCTACTTTCCACGACGACTTCGAAATATCCAAACGTACAAGGTACGGGTTATAACATCCTCCCCCTTTAGAACATTCGTCCTCGAATGTTCAACCGACCTTATGGGGCCTTGTAGCACTTGGGAGGGGTTCCTTTTATGTCCATTCCTTATCATAAGTTTTCCTTTCGCTCTCCATCGATACCCTCACATATGAGATATCATACATGTTGATATGCACATCCACATATAATTAGTATCAACTAACCCGCAAAACACTTCCAGACACTATTCAAGCCTATCCGAATTCCCACGCCGTAGCGTACTCTCGTCCGTCTTCTCTAATCCGACCCGTCGTGTGCTACGCGACCTTCATATGGTCCCCAACCATCTTGTACATTTTGATTTCTCATTTGCCTCTTGGATCCGCATTTGTGAAAATTTTCGCAAACTTCCTGTGGGGTCACCCATTCAAGATTGCTCCCACCTGAGCACGCTTAACTCCGAAACTTTGGTGGATTTCGGCGCCTTGATGCTGATATATTCACGTCCACTTCCTCGTATGACCTTTATTACATGTCCCGGGGCTAGTCAAGGCCTTACAGATTCCGGGATACCCCCGTAACACATCTTTTCTTGTACAATTACTATTTTACCCTTTTCGCCCTCCCATATCACCTTTACAAACTCTTATTGTTCGAAATCCGTACGTTGCAAATGCCAACAATACCTTTACAATACATACGGCCATATATCACATCCCACCACCTTAACTTTCTTTTCCAACACCAAAACAAATATTTCCAAACTTACCCTTGTAACCTTCCCATATCGTTACTTACCTCCTTCCGTCGTACGTAAGGCTTACATGTGGAATTTCATTTTCCTATGACTTGGCTCTATCGCACGATCTGTGACAGAAAGAAGGTCGACAATTCCTAGATTCCCCGTAGCCTCTTGTTTATAGATGTGGCGCGCTACACACCATAAACAAGACTCTACCGGACACGACTTTGCGTACAACCCCACGGACGTACCTTGCTCGATACCACTCGTCACGGCCCCAATTTCGATGGGACGTGATGGGCACCCGACCCCATATCCGGAGCCGAGCGAACCCACAGACTCCTATTGCACACATAAAATTTTTTCAACCCTCTAAACTGAATAATCATCAAATACATAATGAAGCTTTCAAATTGACAAAATCTGTAATTATACAAACTTTATTACATAACCCAAAACGACATGTCGGCTGATGGAGCCGCTGACCGACCGACATACCATACCCACAACGCCGTCTCGCAAAGTCTCTACCATGAATCGACACCACCATACACATACTCGACTCGGCAGCACTCCGGAACAAGTGGGGCCCTCGCCAACTCCGCCGGAACATCTCCCGTAAATACTTCAGCTCATACGGGAGTACCGCGTGGCATGAAACGCAGCCCCCCGAAAACAGGGGGTCGAAGACGGAAAATGTACCGAGTACGTAAGACATGCGTGTACGTAGAAACAAATGTACCTATAACTGAAATAGACAAAACTATCAAGTACATACATACTCAGAATAGCAGATGCATACCTTTCAGACACAATCCACACATACCTGTTTCTTATGTCAACAGTATATAGAAAATAAATGGGTCAAACAGTACCAAAATGCTTATTTTGCAATCACGTACGCATGTCCGAAGAGGTGCGAAATTACGAGCACACGGGTGATGTCACACGTCGACGGAGTACGGGACGTACGTAATGTTCGGATGAGGTTATATATCGGGCGGAATGCCGAACGTACCGAATATTCGTATGTCGTCATATCCCGGCATGCATACGGATCGTGCAGAATGGTCAGATGATGTCATATAACAAACGAACTACAGAACATACTGAATGTTCAGTTACTGACATATGTCGGACAGAATACTGAATGCATATCAAAATCATAAATCTCATATGTGTATGACGTGTCCCGGCCCTCCGATGAGGGACTCGGTGAATAGGATCATGTATAGCAAATCAGATGTCATATATGCAAATAACGTGTCCCGGCCCTTTATTAAGGGACTCGGTAGATAAAATCATGCATATCAGAATCATATGTACATAACGTGTCCCGGCCCTCATCGCGGTCTCGGTGAATAATAATCATGTGCCATCCGGCCACCGTCCCCACAACATCACATCATAATCACATACGTACAACGTGTCCCGCCCGCAAGTACGAGGGACTCAAATAATGCAGAGGAGTGCGCACGAGAACATGTCCCTGCCCGGTCTCGGTGAATCGAATCGTATCGTGACGTACGCATGAAGTCATAACGTGCCCCGCCCGGGACTCGGCAAAGATACATTGAGTCGCGCACGAACGAGTAGTGCGTAAACATATGCATATAAGACCAAACTCGCAGACAAATCACTTTCTATCATTCGAAGATTCGTAAACAAGTCTCGGATTCTTCCGAAGTAATATCGTAAAGTTATGAGCACTTGGTATACAAAAACCTCTTCGGACTTGTCAAGCGATCCGAGTCGTGTGCGACGAACATTAAGACTTACAAAGAATGTTCATGTCTAAATACTTATGTCAAATACTCATGCTAACGCACTTATATCCGAATACGTTTATCGGGATTTCTATTTCGGAGCATTTACAACGGACTGCTTGTACCAGAATATTCATGTCAAACCTACTCGTATCGGAACGTCTATATCGAATAGTCTATTCGTAATACCCATATTGGGGTTACCGGATACTTATAGCAAACTCGAATCATTAGTCCACAATTTCCATCGTTTAACGAATGTAATTAAGGCAAATAGTACTATACACTTAAGTCTTGAGGGGTGTGGTCCCACCTCGAGTCAAGTCGGATAACGGACCTAAAAACGTAGTCATTATGTCCTTTTAGGTCATCCTTGAAGATTTCAAAACATTCCACTTTCGTTTTCAAAGGTTACGGACGCTTAACCATTTCTTGCACTAAAGTGTAAACTAATTAGTTCAATTCTATTGAATGAATAGTAACTAAATTCAATCTCGGATTTCTAGATTTAGAGTGGCCCCCGAGGCTCGTAATCAAGCCTAGAACATCTAAGACATGCCAAAGAAGAAAAAGGGAAGCCTTACGTACCTTTTCTGCCGCTTGTGCTACTCCAAATCCCGCCCCAAGCTTGCCAAAATCCGCAATTTGGTCATGTTTGCCGCTTACTATTCATGAGGCTTTAAAATTCCAATCTTGGATTCGTTCTTGTCCGCCGAAATTTCGCGAAGACCTCCCCCGTAAATGCACCATCCCGAGAATATGGCTCGGCCCAAATCAACATCAACAAGAATCCGGAATTCAACCCGCCAAACTATCAATCATAATATCACAACTACACTAACAACTTCAACAACCAACTCAAGGTACATTCTAACAATTCCACCAACATAGTGCTTCCTTTAAGGGCTTCCAACTTTAATGAAACTATAACAACTCCGTAATTCATACGCCACAATATCATACCGCCTCATTATCTTCCATGCATGCAAGAATCATTATATTCAATTCACATGATTTCTACAATAAACCTTCAACTACACAATCATTAAGCTTTTATTCTACAACATAGAATCTAAAACACAACATCCCAAACATACCAAATGACATTAGTTCTTCACCCCATTCAACACAACACATGCACTACCAAACTCAACTTTCACGGCTCAACATCAACTCCAATCATTTAATGAGTTTCATTCATTTCTACATATTACAACAACGCCCAAATATGCTAAATACAATTTGTTCACCATTCCTACACACATTATCTATGCACACGGCCAAACACACATATATACGGCCAACAACACAACATGCATAGCTTCATGTATTCCATTCATTCCATCACTCTACAACACATACAAATCATTCATAACATTAACAACAATCAAAATACTAAATAAAACGATTGAACCATTGCCTTTGCAAGCCATCCATGCATTCGGCCATACCCCTATATCCATGCTCTCATGAATTTTATCCATTTCTACATACCACAACATAAACAAAACCTTCACAACTCATAAAAAGGAATGAAATCATACCTTTCTTCACAACTTCTTCACTTGGCTAAAGTGATGATTTTGCAACAAAGAGTGATTCTCTTCTTCTAAAAATCATACCATGTTGAAGAGCACCCTTGAATTAGTAGGAATACAACAAGAAATAAATTTTTGGAACAAAACTTCCCATGGCCCAAATTTTTATAGGGTGGCCGAACCCCCTCTTTTCCATTGCTCTTCATCTTTGTTGCCCTCTTTTTTTTTTTTCTTAAGGAGTATGAACTCTCTATATATATATATAAATCATCTTTGCATGCATGTGAGGGCACATGCCCCTCTCTAGATTTTTCTTTCCTTTTTCTTTTATTTTCTAGAAAGATGACTAACTTATGTCATCTTTTCTTCTTTTCTTTTTTTTTTCTTTTTTTTTTTTAGTCACATGGCCATTAGGGCCCTTTTGGAATATTCTTGAACCCTTTGTGAAATTCCCGTTTTGCCCCTCGACTTTTCTCAATATTACGATTTTGCCCCTAGCCTTCCGCATTATTTTCATAACCTGTTTTGCAAATTTCTTGTTACATTCCGTATTTTGTGCCCTCGGGTAAGTCAAGGCAAGTGACACAAGTTGCGTATGGAAAATTGTAAAGTTGAAATATTACGGAAGGCCAGGGGTAAAAAGGTAAATTTGCAAAATGACTTATGGAAATATGGAGAAAGGCTAGGGGCAAATTTGGAACGAAGGGAAATAATTTTTTCATGAAAATGGAGAGATTTGCTAGAATTTTCAAGAAAAGGGGGCCACTTGGCCATGGGCCCCACTTGCAAAATGTGGCCAAATGAACTTAGGCCAAACAAGGGACAATTTGTTCAATTTCTATTGAAGGAACTAAGTATATATTGAGGTGGAGAGATGACTTGTTCATCTTTTTCCCTAGAATTTTCAAGAAAAGAAGAACAAAAGAAAGAAGGAGAAAAACAACATGGCCATTCGGCCTTGAAGAAAGAAAACCGAAAAAAAAAAAAAAGAGAGAGTTCACAACTTGTTCTTCATAGCCAAACAATCCCTTGAAAGGTTCTTAGTAAGTTGAAGTGATTTGTGGAACAAGTTAACTTGTACTCATACAAGTTGCCAACTTAAGTTAAGTGAAGAAGTGAGGAAAAAGGTAAGGTTTAATTCTTTTCTTATATGTTATGGATGGTAGAGTATGTTGTGTGCATGGAAATGGATGAAATTCATGTGTTGGAGGTGTGTGTGTGTGGCCGTGACTTGCAAGAAATCCGTGAGTGTGTGTGTGTTGTATATGTTATGTTGTGTTGTGTTGGTTGTTGTAGTGTATGGAAAATATGGAAATTCATGAAAAGTATGTTTAAGGGTGGCTTGGCCGAATGCTAGGCTATGGTAAGGTGTGATGAATTGATTTTATTTGGAATGGAAATTGTTGTTATGATAGGTTCTATGATGTTAGAATAAAGATTTAATGGTTTAGAGGAATGAAAATTGGATTGTCGTGCTTGAATTTGAAAGAAGGAAAAAATTGTTGTTGTTGTTTCATAAATTAGAAGATATGGGTAAGTAGTATATTGATGGTATTGTTGGAATATCATGTGAAATAAATTGTATTGAGTTATATTGAATTGTATGGAATTGTTGGATGTTGGATATATAGCTTGAAAGGCTCTTGGTTTATGTTTGGATGATCTTAAATTAGTATGTGAATATGAACATATTGGCATTGGATTGTAAGTGTAAAGTTGGATTGGGAGTTGTTGGGTTATTTGGAAAATAAGACTATTTGCGCTAGAATGCGTTTTAGTCGATTGTTGATGTTGCTTATATTGTTGTTGGTTGATAGTTTGGCCGGGTTTGAATTCCCGGATTGTTGTTGTTTGATATGGGCCAAGTTGAACTTGGTGGGATGGAGTATTTATAGGGGAGGTGCTTCGAAATCTCGTAGCTAAGTTTTATTTTAAGAATCCAATTCTAAAGGCACTAATCATGTTTGGTAAACATGACCAATTTGTAGATTTTGGCGAACTTGGAGCTTGAGTTTGGAGACGTGAACAAAGCGTAAAAGGTATGTGAAGCCTACTTCTCCTTCATTTGGCATGTCCTAGTTAGTATAGGTCAAAATCCGACCCTCGGGAAAAGTTCTACCCCTCGGAAACGACACCTAAATCTATTCAC
>NW_026713421.1:0-27437 GCF_029784015.1 Lycium ferocissimum | reverse complement strand
AAGACATAAGAACCAAATTCGATTACATTAAGAATACGAATATCAAGAGAGAGCCAAGAATCATGGACATGCTCGGATCACGGAGTAGAATTACCTCGAGAGCGTGTCATAGCTTATTTACTCTAAGACATGCCAAAGAGAGAAAGAGTAGCTTTACATACCTTAGCCAGCTTCTGCGCGCGAATCCGAACTTACGTCTCGGCTTCTCACGATCTACAATAACATCAATAGGCATCGAGCATTAGCCACAAGCGTCGAAAAATTCATTTCCAAACCATCACTTTGTCTACAGAAATTTGGGCAGCATCTCCCCTATAAAGTCATCAACCCCGAGAACTCAACTCGGCTAAATATCCACCAACAATACCAACAACCACATCAACAATATCAATAAGCAATTCCAAACGCATTCTAACATTAATAGTTCCTTTCTATACAATTCGACAACATTTCATTTATATTCAAATAAACTACATACGATCAAGCCAATACCAATGCCCACATATTCAAGTAATAATCCGAGGTCATTCAAGCAAGATTCAAGGACATTTCAAGCTATCCGCAAAGTATTCAAATAAGCCCATCCATTCCACCATGCCACCCGAACCCCTCCAAATGCAAGAAAACAATCAACAATACATTTCTTCCTTCCAAATTCATCAACTACACTAACAACTCATACATTGACAACATTATCCTCACAAATCCAAGAAACTATAATAAAATCACATTAACTCCAAATCAGCCCACACGGTTTTTAACTTCAACTTGGATCATTAACCTTCATTCTACATCATAAAATTCATAACGACGACAACCAAAATACTAGATAACATTAATTCATTTCTTACATACCAAATGCCCCTACACGGCCATTCCTCAACATACATCATTCCATGAGTTTCATTCATTTTCTACACATTACAACAACACACAAACATGCTAAATACCATTATTTCTTCACTTCTACACTAACCATACATACACGGCCACACATACAACACCATATTTTCATGAACTCCATTCATTTCCATGCTCCACAACATCCACAAACCATGTATAACATATGAAAATAAGGATTGGACCTTACCTTTTCCATTCAACCTTCTCTTTCGGCTAGAGTTGGGTTTTGCAAAAATAAGTGGTTTCTTGTTCCAACAACTCCTCCATGTTGTTATAGCACCTTCTAATTAGTTGAAAACATAGAAGAAAATAATTTTTGAAGAATTTTTTTTTTTGGTCTTCTTTTTCTTTTTCTCTTGGCCGAATGGCCTCTCTTTCTTTCTCCAAGCTTCATGAATTTCCTATAGTGAGAATGATGAATGCTTGCCTTATATTTTCATCACACACATATATATATATATATATAAGTAGAGGCACATGGCCGGTCATGTGCCTCTCTTTTCTCTTCTTTTCTCTTTTTTTTTCTCCACTTTTCTAGACTTTTCTTTAAACCATAAAAGATAAATAATTATTTGACTTGGTCATCCCTTGGCCTATGTATAATTCTCACATTATAAATGAACACATGTCCTCTTGTATGGCTTAAAATAATTGGCCAACCATGGGTGGGGTCTACTCCAACAAGTCATGAACTAAGATTTCCAAATTCCAAGTTTGCCCTTAATGTTCCATACCAATAAAAGATGAACATGCAACTTAGGCGTTCTTAACAAAACCAGAAAAAATATGACCTTGTCCTTAACTCGTCGCAACCAACTTAGAATACTCCAACGTACAAAGTATGGGATATAACATCCTTCCCCCCTTTTAGAGAGTGTTCAATTTAGAGTTGTAAGCGTTAAGAAAACTATAATTAATGTGCAAAGTGTGTGGTATGATCCTATCTCCCGGATTCATTTGGCTAGCTTGCAGAACTTATAATTATGCAGTATTCAATTAAGTGGATTCGAGGATTGACTACGGTATCGATGATCATGAATTGATTAGAAATTGGGAAATTGACGAGTCGATAAAAGGTATAGTGATCGAGAGTCAGCAAGAATAGGTACATCTTGGGATTACTTGAGTCAATTTTATTGTAGCGTCATTGTCTTTCATATTCAGATGAGATGTGATTGTTGCGTGAGCTTAAGAAAGTCTACAGAAATGGACTAGGTGATATGAGGACAATCTCGTGGGGTTCGTGATCGGCAATAAGTGATAAGCATGTTTCAGTGAACCGACATGTTGAGGTTTATGAGAAGTGGCTTAGTGATACATTGTTGGATAAGTTTCGTAATATTCTATAGTGAATGGATTAGCGTGCTTTAAGAGAAAGAATTTGTGGAATCCCTATCATATGAAGACTAGAGTTATAATTTTGAGGTGAGACCCTACTCGTGGTAATATATTATGTTGCAAGTATTATTGACTGGATAGGTTGGGTGAGCACTTTGGATATTAAGGACTTGGGAGTAATTAAGTGAGGTTTAGAGCGAAAGTTGAAAGATTAGATACATTCAAAAAATTTATGGGCATATCGATGTGATACTATGAGAGGTTCGATGGTTATATAATTACTATATTAGGCTTCAGGTTTTGCATTGAAAATTTTGGGGTTGTATCGGATTTGCATATCTGGTAAGGTTGAGAAATATGAAGATTGAAATCATAAGGTATAGCTCTTCGGTACTAAGTTTATAACTTGGATAGGACTCAACTTATGGAATTGAAAGTGATAGATATGATTTGTTATGCATGAGGAAAAGATTAAAATTGATCGCCACAGAGGTGCGATCCATTTCCATGATTGGTTTCGGGAATTCGAAGTCAGTCCAAATAACTAGTAGTGATATTCGAGATTTGTGTATTCATTCAGGGTTAACATGGTTTGAGTTAAGCTTAATGGTCTATGGTTATATTTCCAAGAAAATATTTAAAGATTCAATGCGTTTCGCCATACTTAGAGGTATGGCAAAAGAGAGAAGATTGTAAGAACACCCTAGTGGATTTGATGATATTTTTAAACGAAGAACTTGGATAGAATAACGATTTACAATGAGCTTAGTATATTTGAGGAGGAACTATTGTGCGAAACCCTTTATATTGAGGTTGAAAGCTAACTTTTCTGGAGGCGTATTTAGTGGTATGTTCCTGTATTGTGATTTGAGGGTTTAAAAGACTTGGAACTAGCCATGTTGGCTGTGAGTAAGATCAATTTTGATAGGAATATGTAGAATTCTCAGGTGGATCAAGGGTTCATGTCATGACCCAAGGAAAATCATGCGGGCACCTGACCATATTACTAACCTGGGTGTGTGGTGCCTTACCAATAAACCCAACCCTTAAAACATATGACAACCATCTTTAAAATTTATGAATTTAAAGTAGACATTTCTTACGATCATTTCAAATACAACAAAAATTGAAAGAATTCCATCTAGTCTAGACGTGTACAAAAGTTTGCAAAATACAAGAAGACAAAATAAATGACACGACCTCCGAACGGAATTAATAGGCGCCTAAGAATATCCGATGGGGATCCACGCGACGAAACCCCAAAACCCACGAATGTTCTACACCCAAAAAGGGCGTAGCAAGGGTAGTATCAGTACACCATACATACTGGTAAGCATCATAGGTCGACTAAGATTAGTTCATGCATTAAAAAATAAATCCAATAAGATAAGCAATTAATTCAATGAACCTCAGAATTCTAAATAAAGATTACTACAACATCGCCCCCATACCTTGTTACTCTCACTCTCCCACCACCATATGCTATACTTTTACCCTTAATGTTAAAAAAGTTCACCTACTCACATTACTACTATAATACAATGTATCTGTTATATCTCGCATTTCGCACGTCGGAATATTTTTAAGTTGGTTGCGAAGAATTATGGACAAGGTCATCTCTCGACTTTGTTTTACGACAAATGGTTTATGATTTTGTTGGAAGGAAGCATTAAGGAAAGA
This sequence comes from Lycium ferocissimum, assembly GCF_029784015.1. Lineage (NCBI taxonomy): Eukaryota > Viridiplantae > Streptophyta > Magnoliopsida > Solanales > Solanaceae > Lycium > Lycium ferocissimum. The sequence continues at coordinate 23,516 of NW_026713421.1, read as the reverse complement.
TTTGGGACTAAGAATGCATTATGGAAAAATTTAAGAATTTCATGAAATGAGGGTAAGGTGGGCCATGGCCACATGGAGACTTGGAATATATATGCATGTGGAATTAGATGACTTGTTGACCATATTAGTCATCTTTCATTATTTAAAGGAAAATTCAAAAAAAGTTTGAAGAAACTTAGAGGGAAAGAAAAAGAAAAATCTAGAAAAATTGAGAAAGAAAAAGAGGAGCTAGCCGGCCATGTGCATGGCATGTATATATATATTTATATATATGTGCATAAGTTATAGCCAAACAAGACTAAATTCATCTTTCCCACTTTCTAGAAATTTCAAGAATTAGAGGAGAAATAGAAGAAGGAGAGAGAACGGCCAAAAGGAAGGGGCCGAACTGCCCCTTGAAGTGATCATGGAAAAATTATTTTTCTTCTAGTTTGTAGCTAAATGGAAGGTCCTCTATCTTGTGGAGTAGTTGTTGGAAGGAAAGAACCACTTGTTTTGTAGAAACAAGCTTAGCCGAGCATGAATAAAGCAAGAGGAAAAGGTATGATTCAATTCTCTTTTGCGTGTTTTGTGGATGTTTTGGGCGTGTTACAATGCATGGAAATGGATAAAAATCATGGAAGGTTGTGTGTGGTGTGTGTGGCCGTGGGAATGGATTGTTAGTATAGAAGGAATGAATTGATTTTAGTTAGTGTTCTTGGTTATTGTTGTTGTAAATTCTATGGTAAGAATGATGATTTAATGGCTCATGTTGAAATTGTAATGGCCATGGGCTGTTTTGGGAGCCAACATGATTTGAATATAGTTTCTTGTTTTGATGAAAATAATGTGGTCAACGTATGGAATTGTTGATGTAATATGTGAATTTGGAAGAAAGAATGTAAGATTGTGTCCTTATGGAATTTGGATGATTTCGGGTCATGTAGTACTTTGGATAGATTATTTTGAATATTGTATGGGTTGCTTGGAACGTTCTTAAATCGTATTTGAATGGCCGCGGATTATTGTTTGAACATGTAAGCGTTGATGTTAGTTTGAATATATGAAGTTGAATTGAACATCTGGAATGTTGTTGAAATATTTGGATAAGAGTTGATGGCATTGCAATGTATTTTGAATTGAATGATAATGTTGTTAGAATGTTTGGTTGGTATTGTGTTGATGAAATTGGCCGAGTTTAATTCTCGGGGTGGTGTATTTATAGGGGAAGTGCTGCCGAAATTTCGGTAGATAAAGTGACGGTTTGAAATTGGGTTCTCTAATGCTTATGGCTAATGTTGGATGCCTTATGACATTATTATGGATCGTGGGAAGCCGAGACGCAAGTTTGGATTAGCTTAGAGGGCGGCCAAGGTATGTAAAGCTCACCTTTCTTTCTTTGGCATGTCTTAGTACTACTAGGCTATGACCCGAACCTTGGGGTAATTCCATTCTTAGAATCCGAGCTCAGATATGTACTTTGTTCGTTCCTTAGAATCTATTATTTGATGGGACCAAAATAAGGTTTTCTTGTTTTTAAAATATTCAGTTTTAAAAAGTCTTGTAAAGAATTTTGACTACAAAAGGGTCCCGAACTTCAAACGTCCGTAACTTTTGCATACGAGCTCGGAACGCCCCCAAACATAATATGTATGTTCATAAGACATAACTTTCCTCTACCTACCCTAGTCGGGCTCGGACGGGGGTCGACACCCGTCCGTGGGGCCCGCGACCTTTTATGCCTATTAAAGGTCTTTGAAGAAATGTAAGTTTTGTTTCTTTGGACTTTTGCATATGAATTTTCTTACTTACTTAATGATTTATGATTAATTTTATGCATATGGTTGCTCACGACTCCGCTCGTGCTCATGGTCATCACCTCGTTCACCGAGTCCCGAGCCGGTTATGCTCGTGCGCCTTATGATAAATTCGGTGTGATCTTGTTACGATTCACCGAGCTCCTCTCCGCAGGGTCCGGGTTCCGTTTGGTGTGATGTGTGATATGGTGTTACGGTTGGCTATGATGTGTTACGGGGATATGTCGGGTTACGGAGATCCGAAATCTTCGGTGTGATCTTTGTGGCGTGGCGCCAACGACGAGCGGGCGACCACCGTTCTAAGAGCCTACGTGCATGATTTGCATTTTAACTACATATTTTGACACTTTGCATATTATGTCTATCTTCTCGTATTTTGTTCCTATGGTTCTCGTATTTCGCTTTACATACTCGACATATTCCGTATGCGACCCCCTTTCTTCGGGGGTTCGCGTTCATGCCGCGCGAGTACTCCTGTGTGAGCTAAAGATACTAGCAGAAATGTTCCGGCGGGATTGGCGAGCTCCACTTGTTCCCGGAGTCCCCGAGTCGAGTTTGTGTGTGTTATGATATCCGAGTCATGTTAGAGACTTTGCGCGCAGTCATGTGCTTCAGATGTCAATTGTGAGCGGCTCTATAAGCCGCCGTTTTGTTATACGTGATATTACAGATTTTGTACGTTCGCAAGTTTGTGTTTGATTTGAATTTATGTATTTATGATTTGGCCAAGGGCCCAATGTGAGTACGAGTATTACGACAGTCTGAGGGTTCGCTCGGCCCTGAATAAGGGTCGGGTGCCCATCACACCCTATCGGAAATTGTGTGACAAATTGGTATCACAAGCGCAGGTCGGTCCAAGGGTTGTCCGCAAAGTCGTGTCCGTAGAGTCCCCGTTTATGGTGTGAAGCGCCACATTTATAAACGGAGGCTACGGGGCATCTAGGATGGTTACTCTTCTTTGGCATCTTAGATCGTCTTTGAGAGCCAAGTTATAGGAAATTCCCGACCTTGGCCTTTGATTTGGCGGAGGACCCGGCGTTGACAAAAGCGACTAGTGGTATGGAGGGTTACAAAGCACGCAGGTAAGTAAAGATACGAAAGATATATGTTGAGTAAGGTATCGGCATACGATTGAAAGGTAAAGTTGGAAACTGAAAAGGAAGGTAAGTAAGAAAGTATGATATGTATGGTCGTGCGGAGCACATGAGGTAAATCTAATATCCTCGGACCCTCGTGAATATTGAGAGCCCTGTGTGGCTATGATACGATATAATATGATGTGGTATGTATATATGATGATGGTCCCCGTGAGGAATCAAGTGGTATTTCTGCGTGCGTTTTGGAATGGTAAGAAAATACGAGGGGAACTCGCCAAATTTTCTGGAGATAATACGAGAATGAGAAACGAGTTGGAAAATATTTTGAAAAAGTCGGGTTAATAGTAGTGATAGAAGCTGACTGAATTGTAAAGTACGGTTGCCTTCTAGGAATAAGTTAACCGCGGAATGAGTGGTGAAATAGTAATTAAGACGTCGATGGAAATATGGTAGTAAGGAAATTTGGAAGGACTTGTGCTGCTAGGCGATGACTTTGAAAGGACTGGTAGGTTTAGATAAAGTGATATGATTAAGACAAGGGTATGAGGAAAAAGAATTGTGATGAATAGGAATGTGTTAATAAGACGGAGTGCGACGTTTTTAAGATGTGTCGTGAGGGCGTTTTGGAATATGATAAAATTCCGACGTAAGTAGTCAATATTATGTGTGAATATTCGGAACCAAAAAAAAAGGTAAAAAGACGCAAAGGAAAGCGTTAAAGCGTCGTATTCCATCAAAACATGTAATAAAGTTAAGTGTCCGCGGCGCGTGAGGATATATACAAAAGTTTCGAGGTAAGGTGCTCGCGGGGTATTTGACCCCCGCGGGTGGCCCGGAGGAATTTACGAAAATCCTACGAATCCAAAAAGGAGCGAATAAGAAATCGAGGTGGTCTAAGAGAGATTAGACGTGTAGGGACGGCGGTTGCGTGGTGATGTGGAGCGACGTATTTTGTGGAGCCGTAATTATATATATATGTAAATGTAAAAGGACACGCGGGGAATTAGGTGTGAGATCGGACGTCGGCGAAGAAATATATAATAATGGAGTTAGCGAAGGAAAGGAATAAAAAAGGAAACGAGACAACCGTGTACAAGTAATAGGCTATGATGTATGATTATAGGATATTGAGTACCATAAAAAGCGGAGGATTGTGAGACTTAAGTTATAGAAAGGCAAGAAACAAGGCAGAATGAATGCTAGAAAATGACTGAGGTGACACGGATAAAATGTGAACGCATAGAACACGTTTTGGAAATGAGAAAAAGGACTATGTAAGAGTAGTATGTTCTGAACGACCTGGAGGTAGTATAAGATTCCTCGTGTGCAGAAAAAGAAACAGGCATGAATGGATAATGGTATAAGCATACCCCTAAAAGGGGGGAAGCGGGTAAGAGATATGCAAGAGAGGGAATGAGAACAGTTGATATGATAGTGTGTTTGGTATGGACGTCCGGGCTACCAATGAGCCCCCCCCCCCCCTCACCGAAGTAAGTTAGTGAGGTCGGGAAACTAACAATAAGTGTATAAAAGTTAGGATGGTGTTTGAGGCAATGTGGAGAAGTTTTGCAAAAACCTCAAATGACAGACACTAGAAAATGGAGGTGTATGAAGAAAAAAGTATGACGAGAGAATAGTATGATAGCCAAGAGGATAGTATGAAGGACAGATAGCTATAAAAAGGGAGCCCCCCCCCCCCCCCGAGGTGCTTATGAGACCCCGTACGACTAGTTGAACATTCGAGGACGAATGTTCTAAAGGGGGGAAGAATGTTATATCTCGCATTTCGCACGTCAGAATATTTTTAAGCTGGTTGTGAAGAATTATGGACAAGGTCATCTCTCGACTTTGTTTTACAACAAATGGTTTATGATTTTGTTGGAAGGAAGCATTAAGGAAAGATTTGGGACTAAGAATGCATTATGGAAAAATTTAAGAATTTCATGAAATGAGGTAAGGTGGGCCATGGCCACATGGAGACTTGAAATATATATGCATGTGGAATTAGATGACTTGTTGACCATATTAGTCATCTTTCATTATTTAAAGGAAAATTCAAAAAAGTTTGAAGAAACTTGGAGGGAAAGAAAAAAGAAAAATCTAGAAAAATTGAGAAAGAAAAGAGGAGCTAGCATGGAGCATGTGCATGGCATGTGCTACTTATATTTATATATATGTGCATAAGTTATAGCCAAACAAGACTAAATTCATCTTTCCCACTTTGGAAATTTCAAGAATTATGGAGAAATAGAAGAAGGAGAGAGAACGGCCAAAGGAAGGGGGCTGGCCGAACTGCCCCCTTGAAGTGATCATGGAAAAATTATTTTTCTTCTAGTTTGTGGCTAAATGGAAGGTCCTCTATCTTGTGGAGTAGTTGTTGGAAGGAAAGAACCACTTGTTTTGTAGAAACAAGCTTAGCCGAGCATGAATAAAGCAAGAGGAAAAGGTATGATTCAATTCTGGCTGTTTGCGTGTTTTCAGTGGATGTTTTTGGGCATGTTACAATGAATGGAAATGGATAAAAATCATGGAAGGTTGTGTGTGGTGTGTGTGGCCGTGGGAATGGATTGTTAGTATAGAAGGAATGAATTGATTTTAGTTAGTGTTCTTGGTTATTGTTGTTGTAAATTCTATGGTAAGAATGATGATTTAATGGCTCATGTTGAAATTGTAATGGCCATGGGCTGTTTTGGGAGCCAACATGATTTGAATATAGTTTCTTGTTTTGATGAAAATAATGTGGTCAACGTATGGAATTGTTGATGTAATATGTGAATTTGGAAGAAAGAAATGTAAGATTGTGTCCTTATGGAATTTGGATGATTTCGGGTCATGTAGTACTTTGGATAGATTATTTTGAATATTGTATGGGTTGCTTGGAACATTCTTAAATCGTATTTGAATGGCCGCGGATTATTGTTTGAACATGTAAGCGTTGATGTTAGTTTGAATATATGAAGTTGAATTGAACATCTGGAATGTTGTTGAAATATTTGGATAAGAGTTGATGGCATTGCAATGTATTTTGAATTGAATGATAATGTTGTTAGAATGTTTGGTTGGTATTGTGTTGATGAAATTGGCCGAGTTTAATTCTCGGGGTGGTGTATTTATAGGGGAAGTGCTGCCGAAATTTCGGTAGATAAAGTGACGGTTTGAAATTGGGTTCTCTAATGCTTATGGCTAATGTTGGATGCCTTATGACATTATTATGGATCGCGAGAAGCTGAGACGCAAGTTTGGATTAGCCTAAAGGGCGGCCAAGGTATGTAAAGCTCACCTTTCTTTCTTTGGCATGTCTTAGTACTGTTAGGCTATGACCCGAACCTTGGGGTAATTCAACTCTTAGAATCCGAGCTTAGATATGTACTTTGTTCGTTCCTTAAGATCTCTTATTTAATGGGACCAAAATAAGATTTTCTTGTTTTCAAAAGATTCAGTTTTAAAAGGTCTTATAAGGAATCTTGACTATAAAAGGGTTCCGAACTTCAAACGTCCGTAACTTTTGCATACGAGCTCGGAACGCCCCCAAACATAATATGTATGTTCATAAGACATAACTTTCCCCTACCTACCCTAGTCGGGCTCGGACGGGGGTCGACACCCGTTCGTGGGGCCCGCGGCTTTTATGCTCGTCCTTAAAGGTCTTTGAAGAAAAATGTAAGTTATTTTCATTTGGACTTTTGCATATGGATTTTCTTATTGGTTTAATGATTTATGATATGATTTTATGCATATGTTACTCACGACTCCGCTCGTGCTCGTGGTCATCACCTCGTTCACCGATCCCGGGCCGGTTATGCTCGTGCGCCTTATGATAAATTCCGGTGTGATCTTTTGTGTTACGGTTCACCGAGCTCCTCTCCAGAGGGCCGGGTTCCGTTTGGTGTGATGCTGTGATATGGCGTTACGGTTGGCTATGATGTGTTACGGGGATATGTCGGGTTACGGAGATCTGAAATCTTCTGGTGTGATGCTGTGGCGTGGCGCCAACGACAGGCGGGCGACCACCGTTCTAAGAGCCTGTGCATGATTTGCATTTTAACTTACATATTTTGATACTTTGCATATTATGTCTATCTTCTCGTATTTTGTTCCTATGGTTCGTATTTCTCGCTTTACATACTCGGTACATATTCCGTCTTAACCGACCCCTTTTCTTCGGGGCCGCGTTTCATGCCGCGCGGTACACCCCAAAGTGAGCTAAAAAGATACTAGCGTGGAAGATGTTCCAGCGGGATTGGCGAGCTCCACTTGTCCCGGAGTGCCCGAGTCGAGTTTGTGTGTGTTATGATATCCGAGTCATGTTAGAGACTTTGCGGACGAGTCATGTGCATCGAGATGTCGGTTGTGAGCGGCTCTATAAGCCGTCGTTTTGTTATACGTGATATTACGTGATTTTGTACGTTCGAAAGTTTGTGTTTGATTTGAAATTATGTATTTATGATTTGGTCAAGGGCCCAATGTGAGCACGAGTATTACGATAGTCTGAGGGTTCGCTCGGCCCTGGATAGGGGTCGGGTACCCATCACACCCTATCGGAATTGGGGTGTGACAGTATCCAGGAAAATAATTCACTATCTGACAACCAACACTACCCTTACCTTGTGTAACCCCCTCTCCATCAGACTCTCAACAACACACATGGGATAAATGAGCAATGTTAACGACAGTAGTACACACATGTATAACATAAAATCATGAGATGTAGTGCAATGCAAATGCGATGCAGGGCCCAAACACACTGTACATACATACTATCTGATGTCTTTGCTCAGTAGCCATGACCTGCAGGGGACCCATGGTGTCCATGTACCACTCATTCCGGAATACTCCTCGGACCCGAGCACAATCCTCCGCCGCGGAACGAACCTCGGTCGTGGATCCTAATCATATACATATATGTAATTCATGTACTCAGCTCAATGGCCACAAGGCCAGATACACAATGCCTATACTCAGCCTTGCCTGTTACCTGTATCTCCGCATAAACCATGCAGTGCAATGCACGAAACTACATGACAAATCAATCATAATTCCAGCCCTTGATGAGCGTAATGTCAACCCAACTCAATATAATTCTTTTAATACGACCTCTTATTTTCAAGGAAACAACCTTATGAACGTTCAACAAAATAGGACATATATGTGGAATTCACCCCCTTCCAGGGTTGCATAAAAGTAAACACGAGGTATCTCCTTAGCGATAACATCAATTCCTATTAAACTAAATCATTATTAATATAACCATAATTATACCATATTTTAGTCATATTAATAAGTCCGTCCATCCAAACTCCGTGTTCGAAGACCTAAGCATGCATTCTCCAGTCAACTCTAAGTGTATATACGATTCGCTAATCAAAGTCTAACTAAAGTAAACCATAACCTACCTCCTTGACGAACAGATATTTGATTCTCTAATAATTTCTTGTCTTCTTAGCCTTTGTCCGATTCCATGAGCGATAATGTTCGTAGGGAAGGGTGGAAAAGAAATTAGAAGGGTTTTCTTTTTCTTGGTGTCCATGGTTTTTCTTCCATGAGGAACCCTAGGAGCAGCCCTTAAGAGTCTTTTGTTGAAAAGGAAGATAAAAATAGACTAAGTACAGAAATTCGGGCTACTGTTCTGCATGGACCTGCGGCGGTCGCTAAGCCGCTATAGCGGTATCGCTGTGGCGGTCCACTGACTGCTATAGCGGTCCGCTTTATTTTCTAGCCTGAAATTTCCAAATCCTTCCGAAATTGATTTTTCCCACTCTTAACTCTTAAAATACATCCTGGAGCTTATTATTTACAATCCTCTACTTAGATTGGGCATTGTTTCGCGAAATATTAAATAACTATCAGAAGGGTCGTTACAGTTCATTTCTTGCAAGAGTAAGTCATGATTTTGAGCCTGTGGTGTGTATTCATGTGTTTCTAAGAAATCGCGGTGCGAGTAACGGCTTTAGAAGATGTGGGAGAAAGAGTTAGCAAAATCAGAGTATTTTATCGGTTCAGAATAAGCTATGGTTTGTGGCCATGCTTCAAATAATTGCGAGGGTTTGGGAAAGTGTTTGTGGGGCCTACTGATAGGGTCCAGAGTTTCAATTTTATCAATCAGAGAATTCGAGCAAATTGAGGATCAGTTGCGAAGGAAATTTGAATGTGGAGATACGAGTGTTGGATCTTGAGCTAAGTTTAAAGATTTGTGACTGAATAAGTGAGTGCGCAGTTTCTTCTAAAGGTTACACCCATGTGGGGTGTCATGTGATTTGGGGAAGAAGGGCAAGTGAGCCCGAGGTGTATTGGCCTGTTTGAGACTATCAGCTGTATTGATCCTGTGTTTTATAAGTTAGTTTTCACCGGACCGGTCAGGTGTTCATCCGATCATCCATGTTTCTATGTTAAGGAAATACCATTCTGATAGTTCCTATATCATTCGTTGGGATTCAGTTTTGTTAGATGAGAATCTTCCCTAAGGGAAAAGTTCGACATGCGTAGCTGTATCCTCAGTTATTGCCGATCAGGTGCATTCCCGTCCTCTCTTTCTTGTGGCTGAAGGACGAGAAATTGTTTAATTGGTATATGATGTAATGGCCCGTTCGGTCATTATTGCGTTTCTGACCCTTTTTATCTATTTTCGAGCTTTATCAGCTTATACATTGACCCGCGGGGACCTTTGGCCTGCTTCCCGAGGTCATCGAAGTTGATTTGCATAAGTTTTGGGGAAATTTTGACTTAAAGCGAAAAATGATTGACTCAAAGTTGACTTTTGGGTAAACGGACCTTTTTGGGAAATCTATCGATTCTGAGAGATCCAGATGGTCTTTTAGAACTTGTGTGCATATTCAATTCGGTTCCCAATGCACTCGGGTGCATTTTGGGACTTGGGTTGGGGAGTTAGTTTTGAGGTATATGGGGTTGACTTGGGTTGGGGAGTTAGAACCAGAAGCTAACAATAGTGTTAGTTATGGTAATCTATCTATCTATATCTATATATCTTGATGATGATATTGTAGCACCTAACTTGTAGGATTGTGATTCTATTGTGGCTTATTGTGTATCCTTTTATTGATATTGTTGGTGTGCCCGTGTGTGGTACTATTTGAGATTGATTTGATTATTTATATTGCACTCATCCCTTGCACGCATTCTTATCCTTCATGATATCTCTGATACATTGATGATATACAAAAACAACATAAGTTTTCAATTGGATGAGAGTGACATGAGGACCGATGTTTGATGTTTCTGCCAGAATCGAGGTATGAGTGTTAGTAGCAATTGCCTAGGTCTTTACCGGAATCATGAAGGTCCATGGACTTCGCAGGTCCCTCATGGGTTGTGCTGCTGAGATGTGATGTTCCATCATCGGAGTACATATGTGTACTGCATATGCATTGTACTCACACTTCATACATTATTGCATTGCATAGTACCATTTGGCTTCTTGTGATTTATTGTGATGCTATTGTGATATACGGATTCGGTGTTGATATACTGAGACCTGGTACGATTTGGGCTTAGACCTATGGTAGGTATTGTGATATACAGATTCGGCAATGATATACTGAGACTTGGCCCCATTGGGCGTTATATGTGTGATATGTATTGCGATTGATGGATTCGGATTGGAAATACTGACTTGGCACAGTTGGGTTTAGATACTATAACATAGATGATGACTTGTACTTGGTTACTGGCTCGTGATTGACTTATACCTTGTTGTTTTACCTATTTTTCTTACTTTATTGTCTTGGTATATGTCAGGTAATCTTAGTCGAGATATGATACCTACCAATACGCGTTGTTTGTACTGACCTACACTTACTACATTCCTTTATGAATGCAGAGTATTAGGTGGGATCGACATCTACCCCTCGTGGCTGAGAGTTCGGGGCTGCTGATTCGAATCTGTTGGGGTGAGCATGTGGATGCTTCGCCACCCAAAAACTCTTCTTCCATTATGTCTTACCTTGTTATTCTGAGACATTATTGAGACTATTGATGTATTATTATTACTTTTAGACTTTATAGATTTTAGTTAGATGCTCTTGTATGACCAGGTCAGATACTGGGTGGTTTTTGATTTACTTCCGCATTTATTATATATTCATATGACAAACTTCGCTACTTTATCTTCTTCTGCTATTTATACTGTGTTTGCGAATGTTGGGTTAAGGGTTCGCCTACCGAGGTGGGATTGGTAGGTGCCCAAGTGACCTTGTGAAATTGGGTCGTGACATGTACTTGCAATTGTTACATTATAACCAGATTTGGATCTTCGAACTGATGTCATCAAACTTTACACTATGATATTTATATTTTCAGTTTTTTGCCGATATGTTGATGAGGTACTTGATGATTTCGAACGCAAAAATATTTTAAAATTGCCCTTTTAAGTTCCCATTCCCTTTTGCGCGTGGTGCGAGTGGAGGGATTATTTTTAAATTGTTCAATATTTTTGATATATTTAAACTTTATATGAGTGACATTTATGTTATTCTTGATAAATTTTGTATTGATCGATATGGGATTCACGTGCAACGCACGTGCTCAATAATTAGTATTTAAATAAATGGTTTAAATAAAACCAAAATACAAAATGGCATAGGACTCTGGATGATTTACGCAATTGTATACGCAAAAAATTGGTGATCTAGTTTAAAATATATTTACTACATTACCGCACGAGACTTCAGCTACTACGCGACAACAAGTTCGTCATGTGTACGAGTTAGCCAAGTAAGTGAGTAAATGTGGTTAAGTAGTCAATTTGTTGTTATAATTCAACCAAAATAGTGTAGTTGACATGTCTTCCAATAAAATATCTTGCGATGTAGTTCTAGTATAAAAAGGTTGTTATTATAGTCTAAATTGTCTATTTTCTTCTAATTCCCATGGTTAACTTAGCTGACCATCAAATGACATCATTTGATGGATCAACTAAGTTAAGTATTAATTGCACATTTATGTCAGGACCCAAATCACGGGTCATGATGGCACCAAATGTATCCCCCTGATAAGCAAACCATCCTCGAACAATGACCTCTTCTAATTACACAATTGCGATAAATAACTACATTGAAACGAGAAGAAAAATCATAATATTATAAACAATGCGGAAAGAAACTTTTATTAATAAACTTCCCAAAATGTGGTGTTAACTGGTACAAGAACTTCTATTAGTTAGCTCAAAGGCAGTAAATATCAACTCTGGTATACAGAAGGAAATGGGGGAGTGTAATTGAAGTGAGGATGTAGAACCAGAAGCTAACAATAGTGCTAGTTATGGTAATCTATCTATCTATATCTATATCTATATTATATTAAAAGCATGAACTCCTAAATTTAAAAGTTAAATTACTAAAATGCCCTTAACAATATATTTAAATTAAAAAAAAAAAATTAAAATGTAGTGTCCTCTCTTAAAAAGGTTGTGCCCTTTCAATTGTGTAACTAATCTATTGAGTTAACATGCATTTTCTTTCAAAATAATTCTGTATCCGTCGGCAACTTTTAGAGTTGAAACAAATATTTTCAAAAACTCAAAATAAACTCCAAATTTCATCAGACCAAAACTTTCGAATAGCCCAAACCAAAACAAACAACCCAAAGTGGTAACTACTAATCAAATCTTACCGGTAACTAGATGTCTAATTTCACCAAATAAGCAAAAATGTTTTCTACAGAGCATATTCAAACAAAACAATTTAATAAAGAATCAAAAACCGAGGAAGCCAAAAACGGGATTCTCTTGAGAGAACTTTTCATGGTTATGTTGCAGAAGAAGAAGAAATCCAATCTCTACTTGCAAATCCGTCTGAAAGATTGCGAAGTTCCAAAAATAAGTTAAGACTTAAAATGAGGATATATATGTTGTATTGATTTTTCGGCAACAATTCAGCAAGCGATATTTAGACAAACGAAGCCGTTTAAAGGGATATTACAACAGTTGTACACTTTGGCACTATATCCATGATCCATGTTGAAGGCCAAATATTTATCCATTGAATAACTGAGGTTAGTGCGTAATACAATTTTATGTAAAAAAAAAAAAATCAAGGCTATTAAAACCATTGTTATTCCCACTATATTGATTTAAAATGATTAAAAGCCAAGCATAAAGTAGAGGATTGATTTCCATTTTGTCTTATTATTTGTAGGAATTTTGATATTTTTACACGAACTAAGTAAGGTAGAGAATATTTGAAGGAGTATCTATGTTGAAAATATAGTATTACGAAGTGCAACACAAAGATAATATAGGAATATTGCTTAATTTTGTCATTTAAATCAAGTATTGTGACAAGAAAATTAAAATAAGAGAGTTTGATATTTCAAATCACAAGGGAGGTCAGTATTATAGATACAAACATGAAGGGAAGTCTCTAAAATAATTCCTAAATATTATGCGCACACATACAAGTAGTGAAGAATAAAATGAATAGCGAGAGTAATATAAAAATTAACTATAGAAGTGATTACTATTAATATAAAATATTGGATATTTAGACATGCAGCAGAAGTTTCAATTAATTAATTAATTTTTAAAAAAATGAATATCATACTGGAATTAATTAACCACAGTATTCTATGTTCGAGACTGTGATTTAATTATAATTATTTACTTATATGTTATTGTTACATACATAAGATATGTGAATATTTTGTGTAAGTTTGTCGATATGTAGATAATATGACGGTGGTTCGTGTACACTATTTATTCTGATTAATAATATTCATGGAAGTTGAGACAATAAAAAATTACTACATAAACATACAAGAAAAAGAAGAAGAAAATTTAAGAATATTGAGAGATAGAACTTATTAACTATAGAATTTGTTATCGTTAATATGGAGTATTTGATAAGGGAATATAAATTTCTGGTTAATTAACCACAATTAATTTAATATTCAAGACTTAATTTAATTATAACAGTCTTTTACTTAATTTAATTATAACAGTCTTTTACTTAATCTTTATGATATGTACATACAAAAGAGAGTTCAATACATTATCAATGCTATGTATGAGAAGTATAATCAGTTTATTGTGAAAACTAAGCTAACAAGCATAAACGTGAAAGAAATAAAAATAAAATACCAAAATTAAATATTAAAAAAAAAAAAAAAATCGAACATTACAATGGTTTACATTTAAGGATGGTAAAAGATATATGTCTATAACATGTATCTTGGTAAATGTTTTTGGGAAGTATTTTCAACATGAGAAATGAAAGAAGTATGTCAAGATATATTAAAATCAATTTTGCTTACGATCAAGGGTGTGCTGGGATGGATATAACCCCTCCATCCTTAACCAGAAGGAGGAGTTCTAACTTTGAGAATGAAAAAAAAAATCTAACTGGTAGAGAGTTCTTTTCTCTTTTAACGAGCCTTACACGACATGAGTTCGTGTTGTTAGCCCCCTTCCCCCAATGTGAATACCTGACATTTGGATCGGAAAAAAAAAAACAAAAACAAAAACAAAACAAAAATTCATTGTAGACATTTAAATTTTATTGGATATAAATCCATAAATTAATTTGGACTATATTAAATTCAAGAAAATAGTTCAAATTTTGAGGCTAATATGATTGGATTATTCATCTAATCCTAAATACATTGGGCTAGTCCATTTAATTGGGCTCCAAATAGTGAGCCCACTTTAATAGCCCAAGGTCCAAGCCCATCTGAAAATTCAAGCCCATGCCACATGTCAAGTGAGGTGGCAATCCAAGTCAAATTAATGGGCCAATGAAATCATGCCATGTGTACGACGACATGCGTCTAGCCAATCAAATCACAAAGCTACACCTTCCCTAAAACTATAAATAGGGGTCCTCATAACTCACAAAAGAGGGGGAATTAAGAACAAGAAGCAAGTAGAGAGCTCGTGGATCAAAGTCTACATATTTCTCTACAAGCTACAAGTTCAAGCATCCAAGCAATCAAGTTCAAACTCAAGCTCAAGTTCAAGTTCAAGATTAAGAACGAAGGCAAATATCAAGACGTTCAAGATCAAGTTACTTGTTTGTGGCAAATACCAAATCCAAATTCAAATAAGAAGATTCAAGATCAAGCTACTGAAGCCCTTGAATCTAAATCAAATTCAAGTTTCAACATAATTTACATTATTGTTGGAGAATCAGAGGATTATATAGAGATTGTAACACTCAACATTCTTGAAATCAAATATTACACCTTGTTACTCAATTTTCATGTCTTGATTATTTATTTTTCTATGACCCGAAAATTTGTTGGTTACAAATTTTGGCCCGCCCAAAGGGGACCATCTCTACCTCTCATCTCTTCACATTAATCATCAAATCCCAAGAACACTAAAATGGCATCCAAAAGGATCAACTTCAAGTCTACTACCATTAAGGCTGCGGATTCCAAGTTTTCCTCTGAGGTGGAGAACATATTGGAAACTTCTATGAGAAGTTTGGGAC
Source organism: Lycium ferocissimum (assembly GCF_029784015.1). NCBI lineage: Eukaryota > Viridiplantae > Streptophyta > Magnoliopsida > Solanales > Solanaceae > Lycium > Lycium ferocissimum. Next base: position 8,183 of record NW_026713421.1, on the reverse strand, counting down.
CCATCACCAGGAACAAAGCAAACTTACTAGGACAACATGCATCTCAAATGCCGTCTGCATCAGTTCGTATCTTTGAACTTCAATCCTCAAAGGGGGCAAGAGTCTTTCCAGATGGATTGGAAGAAGGAGAGAATATCGCTGAGATCGTTAAAAACACGTTAGCTCGGCTTAGCCCACTCCAGACTAAGAATCTCATCATCCAGGATGAAGATGATGTCTTGATCACCAGATCTGCCCCAATCACTCCACGAGATCTTTTCCTTTCGAATTTCAGTTTGAGGGAAAATCCATGTTTTGCTCCATCATCTACAACAACCATCCAAGCAATGATGACTAACACCTCAACTGTTGAAGAACAACTTGTAAGCTTGACGAAGGAGATTGGTGACTTGACGAAATATGTACTAGACCAAGACAATCGAATTGTCAAGTTGACAGATAAATTTGATAGCATGATAAGGGGGGGATTCGAGTCATGCACCTGGGAAGCATCCTATGGCACAAGAAAAGGAAGATCCGTCTACAAAACAAGTGCATGTTGCTGAAGAACTACAAGTATCCTCTGAAGGATTAATCCCAATTCATCAACCGAAGGACTTCATTATGGGAACCATTAAAGACAAGTATGATGTTGTCGCCAAGTCTTCGTGCTACATACGCCAAGCCATACACTTCAAGGATCGATCGGTTAAAGATGCTCGTGTTATCAACCTCCAAATTTTCAACAATTTGATGGTAAAGGAAACTCGAAGCAACATGTTGCTCACTTCGTGGAAACTTGCAATAATGCTGGAACTTATGGGGATTATCTTGTTAAGCCAGGCGCTCCTTGCAAGGGAATGTGTTTGATCGGTATACTGATCTCGATGCTGGTTCTATTGATAGCTGGGAGCAACTTGAACATGAATTTCTCAATCGCTTCTATAGCACGAGTAATATTGTAAGCATGGTTGAACTTACAAATATGCGTCAATGGAAGGATGAGCCCGTCATTGATTTCATTAGTCGATGGAGAAATGCAAGCCTCAATTGCAAAGACAGACTTAGTGAGGCTTCTGGCATTGAAATATGTATCCAAGGAATGCACTGGGGACTTCTTTATATCCTACAAGGAATCAAGCCCAAGTATTTTGAAGAATTGGCTACACGTGCTCACGATATGGAATTAAGCATGTCTTCAAACGGAAATCAAAGGCCGCCAGTTTATGAGCCTCGTAAAGGGAAAGACAAATTAGAAGTAAAGAGAGGGGGCAGGTTTGTGCCAAAATCTGAAAGCAAAGAGTCGATGAATGTTAATTCTGCACCATTGAAGGTCACCACAAAGCTAAGCAAGAAGCAAAGTGTGAAAACTACATATTTCCAAAATAATGGTGGCAAAAAGTTAACTTTGAAGGAAATGCAAGCAAAAGAGTATCCATTCCTAGACTCAGATGTTCTAGTAGTAATTGAAGAACTTCTTGCATTGAAGCTTATTGAGTTACCCGAAATGAAGAGGCCAGATGAAGCTGGGAGGACTAATGATCCAAATAACTGCAAGTATCATCAGTTGATGGGTCACCCTATTTAAAAGTGTTTCATTTTCAAAGAAAAGGTCATGGATTTGGCCCGCGAAGGTAAGATATTGCTCGAAGATGAGAAGGAAAGTTCAAATCAAGTCTCAGTCACATTTGGCTCGCTGGATCCCATAGTTCTTTGCAACTTTGCTGAAGTAAGTGAATGTGGAGATATTCCGACCGTGTCACCACCAGAGATGATTAAATTTGGTGACTTCGATCCCATCAATGTCAACATGCCATTTTGCCTTCCTATAATGCATGATGTAATAGTGAAGGAGAAAAACTTAGAAGAAAGTCAATCTCATGTTGATCAAACTGATGATGATGGATGGACTTAAGTGACTCGGCGGAGACGTTGCAAAAGAAAAGAGGAAAGAAAACAAGTGACAAGAGGAAAGATGTTAAAAAGACCCAACAAGCAAAGGATAAAGAAGAATATGAAGAAATCAACAAATGAAGAGGCTTACTATCAAAAGCCACGCTATCCGGTAACATTAGAGGAATTCTGGCCAGGCTGATTTCGCATGAAGATTTCTCACTATGATACCAAGGCCTCATGTTGCAATATTGACGAAGAAGAAATGAAAAAAGAAGATGTGGTATTGCCATCACTTCCATTGCATGAAGACCTCATCGAGACTCACTCTGAAGAAGTGGACACTTGTGATGCAAAAATCACATTCACTAATAATGATCTTTTGCTGGGCAAAACATTGCATAATCGTCCTTTATATATGGTTGGTTTTGTGCGTGAGCATAAAATAAATAGAATTATGATTGATGATGGATCTGGAGTCAACATTCTCCCAATTCGCACTGTGAAAGAGCTTGGAATCTCGGTAGATGAACTATCTGAAAGTCGTCTGATGATTCAGGGATTTAATCAAGGGGGGCAAAGGGCTATAGGTGTTGTTAAGTTGGAAATCAATATGGGAGATATGTGTTCAAGCGCATGGATGCATGTGATTGACACAAAGACCTCATATAATATTTTGTTAGGAAGGCCATGGATACACGAAAACAAAGTGGTTCCATCCACCTACCATCAGTGCTTTAAATACTTTGAAGATAGGGTCCAAAAGAAGATAGTTGCTGATAGTGAACCTTTTGCTCAAACAGAAGCACACTTTGCAGATGCGAAATTCTACTTGAAGAGCCGTGTCTCAAATGAGGTTAAAGTTGATAACGCGATGTTAATGAAAAAGGTTGATATTGCAAAGAATGTTGATATAGTAGCTGGGAAGCTGAAGGTTATAGTTGAAAAGGATCAAGCGCTTTCTAACATAAGTAAGGTACCCAAGATAAACATGGCGTCTTCAAGCAAGAAAACTACTTCTTTTCATCATTATGTTCCAAAAGCGGAGAAGTTAGAGTTGCAGGGTAGTGTGTTAAGTGGGTTGACCTTTCCTATGAAGCAAATTGATGCAATCAAATCATCTTCAAAAATGGTGGAAGGATTTGTCAAATCATCCAACCAAAGTTCACATGAATCACTTCCTGAAAAGCGCACAGATGAGGGTTTTGACCCAAACGCCTACAAGTTATTGGCGAAAGCTGGATACAATCCTAATGAGCCTTCTAAATTAGGGAATCTCCCACTAGAAGCTGTCAGAAAGGGAAATCATGGACTAACCCCTACTCAGAGGATGATGATAGAGAAAGGGTATGCTGTCAAACTGTTACACCTCGAAAAATTTTCTGTTGATGCACAGTGAATAAGCTAATGAAGAGCACGACTTATTCGGTGTTTCAATAAGTAAGACATAGAATTTGATGATTTTAAATAAGATTTGAAAGACATTCGATGTTAGACGAGAAAGTTGACAAGAGAAGGCCATGTATGCGATGTGTATCGGAAAGGATTTATGAGTAGTAAGTTGATGACAACTTAATGATGTATTGGGGAAGAGTTATAACACCCCTTAGATTGTTAATGAAGTGATGAACAAGTGCTAATAAGGTTCTATAAGGATTGGAGATCAAACGAGACGACGGGATCAAACTTGGTAAGGCAGTGAGTTTCACGGCCAGCAATGTGTTCCACGGACTATGGATAGGTCCGTGGAACTGCTAGCAGAGGAGACGACTGGCTGGTCGTGAACCACGACCAGCTTCAAGGACAACATTAGGTTCCACGGACCGTGGAACAGTCCGTGGAACTCCCGACGGGCTGAAATATTCTAAGTGTATAAATGTGTTCCCAACTTCATTATTTCATTTCCAACACTTCTCCGCTTCTCTCTAAAGTCTCTAGGGCATCACATATATTTCATGGACAAGAATACAAAGGAAATAAAAGATTGTTATCATTAAACCAAGTGAATCAAAGTAAGAAAACCCATTAAAGTTCATCAAAAGCAAGAGATTTAAGTGAAGGAAAATCTAGGGTTTTGCTCAAGTGAGGTATATGCAAACAAGGTTCAATCCCACACCATCTAAGGTAAGTTTTATGATGTCTCCATGTTGTTTAAAGTATTTGGAAGTTGAAACACTTGGATTATATAAGGAAAAAGGAAATGGGTCATGAATGTGTGAATAGTGTCACTTTTGAGTAAATGATTGGAATGAGTTATGATTCTTGATACATTATGAATATGATTATGTTATAAATGATATTGAGAGTATGGAATCGACATTGTATGTGAATGAGCGTATTGTCGAGGTATGACTATGAATATGGATGAGTTGAAGTGAATTGTGAAGTAAGAGTCATGTAGTTGACTAAAAGCTATTGTGACGATATTGTGAATGTTGTTATTGATGTTTGGGAGTTGATGTGTAAATAAATAAAGGAGATGCTGTGCGATTTTCTCTAGAATTAGTCATGAATGCTAAGCTATCTATTATCTAATATGATTATGCACTTTAATGAAGGTAGAACGTGAGCCTTGAAGAAGAACGTACAAGTGATAGAATAGTTGCACGGAAAGGTATGTAAGGCTAACCCTTCTTTCATAAGGAATGATTCTTTGGCCAAGTATCTCTCCTTCTATGAGCCTACGATGTTCTCTAATGATTCTATCTCTAGAAGCTATTTAGCTTATGATGCTCCAATGATACGATTGTACTAAGTTCCTTATATGACGAGTAATACTCTAAGGATAGAAGGTAATGAATGAAGATTGTAAAAAGGCTAAAGATAGATATGAGCTTATATGTATGTGTGCCCATGAGAGGCTACTGTGAACACCGAGCTTATACGGCCGGGTAGAATATAATGAGTATGTATGTGTGCCATGAGAGGCTATTGTAAACACCGAGCTTATATGGCCAGGTAGAATATAATGAATATATATATATATATATATATATATATATATATATATATATATATATATATATATATATACTTATGTATAACGATGCGCGCACACCACTGCAGTTGGGTACGAACAAACGCAGAGCCTTGGTGGGGCCAGGCACGTGAAACACCGAACCTTCGTGGTCGGGTATGCTATATAAATGCTATGTATATGACATCTATATGAGTACGATTATGCTATGTATATGACATCTATATGAGTACGATTATGCTATGTATATGACATCTATATGAGTACGATTATGCTATGTATATGACATCTATATGAGTACGATTATGCTATGTATATGACATCTATATGAATACGGTTATGCTATGTATATGACATCAATATGAGTACGAATATGTTAAGACCATGTAAGTGCCAAGTAAGGGCTATGTATATGCAATGTCTATGATATTGGCATGAGTATGAAAGGAAATATGAATACGAATACGAAAATGGATACGAAAGGTAAATGAGTACGGATACGAATGTATGTACGCGAACACGCAATAGAAATGGAACGTCCCTATGAAAGCAAGTAAGTGCTATGACGATGATGCTATTATCTCCCATCCTATGTTATTTCATATGTTGACTATTATGCTTTCATATTGATATTGATCATGCCTTACATACTCAGTACATTCTTCTTACTAACGTCCTTTTGTTTGTGGACGCTGCGTCATGCTCGCAGGTGGCCAAGGAGACAGACTTGATCCATAGCTGTATTTTCTCAGGGACTACATAGCAGAGCTCCACTTCATTCGGGGCTACAGCTTTTGGTATAGTTTCTTTTGTGTACATATTCATAGGCACGGCGGGGTCCTGTCCCGCCTATATGATATGATATGACGTACTTTTCTTAGAGGCTCGTAGACATGTGTATATGGTTAGATATGTTCGGCCTTGTTGGCCTATATTTTGGGATATTATGTTGATAGCCTCGTCGGCTTATGTACATTTGTATGGGCATAGTTGTTGATGATGATATAGATGTGTTATTGCCCAATGAGATTAGAATGATGATGAATGAAAAGCATGATTTAACTATGTGGCTCACCTAGATGTGATGTATAAGTACGTTAAGGGGTGCCCGGGTGGGCTAGCACCGGGTGCTCGTCGCGGCCCTCCGGTTGGGTCGTGACAAAAGTGGTATCAGAGCAGTTCAGTCCAGGGGTGTGTCTACGAGCCGTGTCTAGTAGAGTCTTGGTTATGGGTGTGTTGCGCGCCACACTTATAAACAAGAAGCTGCGGATATTTTAAAAATGAATGACCTTCTTTCCTCATAAGAAATCGTGCGATAGAGCTATGATGTAAGAACTTCTTGTTTCTTAACGATATGTTGTGTATTTCAGAAATGCCTGTAAAGAGAAAGGTTTCAGCAGCCCAAAAGGGCAAAACGGTTGCAGAAAAACGGGCCGAAAGAGCACCGCCACAGGTAGTAGAAGAAAGTGAGTCCTAAAGTGCGGCTCAATCTCAGTCCTCCCGATCAGTGCCTATATTAGAGGAGCGTGAGGGAGCCTCAGCTCCAGCTCCAGCACCTCCGGTTCCTCCACCGGATGCTTCAAGCCAAGATGTAAAAGAGGCCATTAATTTGCTGACTCAATTGGTTGCGGCCCAGACTCAGAGGCCAGGTTTAGGGCAAGGTGATAGGGCTGTTAGTGCAAGAGCCCATGACTTCATTAGTTTGAACCCTCCGGAATTCTTTGGATCAAAGCCGGATGAGGACTCTCAAAATTTTATTGATGGTATGTTGAGGACGCTTCGGTTGATGCATGCTTCAGACACCGAATCGGTGGAGAGGGATGTTGCGGTATGTTGGTACATGGTTTGGATGGCTTCACGGGGAGCCAATGCACCTCCCCCGGTATGGCAAGAGTTTGTAGATGCATTTCTTTGACATTATTTGCCTCCAGAAGTTCGGCGAGCTAGAGCCGATAAGTTCCTGAATTTGAGACAAGGGAGTATGTGTTATATCCGGCATTTTAGCATATTCGGAAAATGCGAAATGATTTCGATTTGTAAAGAATAAGGTCATATGTTGATTGGGATTAAGATATGTGTGTGTTGTTTATGAAAAATAGTGGTGTGGAAATACGGAGGAAGGCCAAGGGCAAAATTGAAATTTTGGAAATTAGCTTCGGGAATTACAAAACAAGATTTAAAGCCAAATTGGGCTCAAAAATAAAAAGAAAAATGAGGCCCAAGTGAGAGAGGGGTGGCCGGCCATACAATGGCCCAAGCCCGTGGATTTTAATTAATTTCCATGTGGCAAATTAATGCAAAGGATTATATATGAGTCATAAACTCATAGAAGATTCAAGAAAAAATTAGAAAGCAAGAACAAGAACTAGAAAAAAAAAAGAGAAGGGCCTTCGGCCAAGAGAGAAAGAGAAAGGAAAAAAAAAGAGAAATTTTCTAGTCTTCAACTTCAATCCAAAAATCTTATTCTTGTTGAATTCTTGCCAAGTTTGGGACGCTCACCGACGTGGTATAATTAGTTTGGCGAAAGAACCACGTTTGCGGCAAGTTGAAATTTCAAGAAAGAGGTAAGAATTCTAATCTTTTGTGTTATGGAATAAGTATGCATGTTATAATGATTGGAATTAGATGAGAACTATGGAAGTGTGGTGTGTGTGTGCATGGCGTGTGTGTGTGTGAAGGGTGTGTTTGGCCGAGAGCCATATAGTGTGGAGGAGAAGTGAATTAAATTTCATTTAGTTGTTAATTGTGTTGTAGAAGTCTTGTGATGAAAATGGAAGGTTAATGGTTCTAGTTGGCATGAGAAAATTGTTGTTAAGTTGTTGTCGGAAAGTGTGTGATTTTATTGTAGTTTATGTATTTATGAAAATGAATTTGTAAGATGCAAATCGTTGTCGTTGTAAATGAAATTGGAAGATAAGAATATGTTGTGGATGTTTATGTCGAAGGTTGGAAGTTTGGGATGCATTATGGCTTTGATGGAAAGTTTGTATATTTTGTATATTTTGTGAATATTTTGTAGAAATGATATGAAATGTCTCCAAATTATATTTGAATGGTTTTGGATTAGTAAATGAATATGAGAACGTTGACATTGGATGAAAGGTGTGAAGTTAGAACGGAAGTTAATGCATTATGTAGAAAGAAAGACTATTTGTGTTAATATGTGTTTTGTAGCGATTATTGGTGTTGTTGATGTTGTTGTTGGGTTGGTTGTTGTCATTTAAGCCGATTTTAATTCTCGGGGTGTTGGATTTATAGGGGAGATGTCGCCCAAATTCTTGTAGACAAGTAAGGATAAGAATAAGCTCCCTAAAGGCATATGATTTACATTTGG
>NW_026713420.1:0-28060 GCF_029784015.1 Lycium ferocissimum | reverse complement strand
ATTCCTAATTCCCTTATAGGATTTTATTTTTTACTGTTGACTTTCCCATTGCTACATCCCCGATATGTTATTTTTTGACCAAAGTTCCCTGCATGACTAGCAAGTCTATAATGTAGACGTAACGGTAGTGTTGATGTTAGTATAATGACAAAGGAAGAATGATGTCAACGATGCCTACGAGCCATTATATGTATGGGTGCACATGAAGGGCTATAATGAGTCCTCGAGCTCGCGATGCGAGCAGAAATATATGTGTATAAGAGCATATGTATAAGAATATATGTATATGAATATATGTCTAGGGTATGTATACGATTACGAAACGCACGCACGCCTCGTATGGTATGGACAACCCACGAAGCCTTGTAAGGCCAGTGCAGATACAACCCCGAAGCCCGTGGGGGCCAGGTAGATACCACCTCGAGCCTTGGTGGCCAAGTAGATATGAAACACCGAGCCTTCGTGGTCGGGCACGCTATATGAAAGCTACATATGCGATATCTATATGAGTAAGAATAGGCTATAAGTATATGACATCAATTAGAGTACGAATATGTTAAGGCTATGTGAGTGCTAAGTAAGGGCTATGTAAATGCGATGTATATGATATGATTATGTATGTGATATGAATGCGAATGTGCAAAACTTTGTAAAGGAATGTAGATGAGTGCATGTATGTGAGAACGAACACAAAAAGGGGTACGGTTACCATTATGGGATACGGAAGACGATGTGTGCGGGTAAGTGATATGACGATGATGTTATTGTCTCCTCATACGCTACTTCGTACGTTGCCTATTATGTTGCTATATTGATGTTGATCATGCTTTACATACTCGGTACATTCTTCGTGCGAGCGTCCTTTTGTTTGTGGACGGACTGCGCCGTCGGCCCGGGTGCGGGAGACAGATCGGCATAGCGCTTGTTCGTAGATTTCGCCAGCGCAGCTCCATCTCATTCGGAGCCGTAGCTTTCGGTACTTATTCTTTTGTGTACATAATTATGGGCAGCGGGGGTCCGTCCCGCTCATATGATATGTCAAACTCTTAGAGGCTCGTAGTCACGTGTATGTGGATAGATATGTCTGGCCTTGTCGGCCTATATTTTTGTATATCATCTTGCTGGCCTCGTCGGCCATGTACGTTGTTGTGGCACAGATGCCCGTGATATGATATATGATGGCTGTTGTCCAATGGGACTATTACGGTGTATAATTATAATATTTGGAACGATTATGGCTCACCCAAGTATTATGTGATTATATGATGATGGGTACCGGGTGGGGAGTAGCACGGTGCTCGTCGCGGTCCCCAGTCGGGTCGTGACACGACTTTGCGACGCCTCCGGTCCGTCGGTGGCTAGTGCATAAATGCGGTTCGAAGGACCGCTAGAACCAGGAACTCCACCACGACCCTGCCCCTCGGCTCCGCGGCGCTGGTGTACCTCGCCCGGGGGCGCATGGCTACCGAGGATGAAGATGAACTACGGCCGACCCGGTGGGGACCGAGCCGCCCGGCCCGCACCACCCCAACTGCGGCCAGACCCCTCGTTCTACTTGACCACGGCATGTTCCGACCCACTCGCACATTATAACTTCCCTTGGGTTATTCTAGCTTCTCGTTTGCCTCTTCGTCTGAATTTATGAGATTTTCATAAAACCGTGGGTCACCCATCCCAATATTTCTCTCACTCTAGCACGCTTTAACCTCGGAATTTCGATGAAATACGGTGCTTTAATATTAGTCCGATAGCGTTCGCGTCACCGCATGACCTTCGCACACACGGAGTAAATTGAAGTTTTAACAGTTTTCAAAACGTTCTCACGACACAATTACCGTTTTACCCTTCTCGATCCCCCGTGTTCACCTTTCGCGTACAAATAGGATTACCTTCCATCCTCGACTTCCGTGATTCACTATAATGGTAAACATACCTTAATCGCCTTAATTGATGAATACCGATTATCGGTCCTTAAATTTTCGCTTCGCTATTAAATCATGATCATTCAACGAATACACATATATAGAACAATTTCCGATGACTCATATACCCGTGTACCTAGCCGGCTCCAACCCGATCCGGTGGGCTATGGTGGCGGTACTCCCTCCGTCATCCCCCGTCTGAATCCGAGGGATATAGGTAGTCCGGGCGACTCTGGTTCACCGATGGCTGTGGATAAGGGGCTAGGATAAGGTGGTAACGCTCAATCGAGGAAGTTCGGCCGAACATAATGCTACACCATAGGAGCGACCGGGGCACGATGTCCCGGAAGCTCCTCTCCGTGCCCCGCCCCATACTCGGACGGATCCGTATCATAGCTACTTCTGGGGTCCTTCTTTCGCTGGGGTCGCGGACTCGGAGGAATCGTCGCAGGATCCTCCGAGGATCCGGGGCCTCGATAGAGTAACCGGGGCTCCTCTCATCGGGCCCCGAGCCCGAGGTCCCCGAGAATACTGCGGGGCCTTATTAGCACCCCCACTATCCGAAGCCGCCATTTCATCTCCCGTCAATCATCGTACCGCCCAGAAAAAGGGTCGGGCTTGATCTTCCCTAGACTGCGGCCTATCGCACGATCTAGATCGTAAAGAAAGATGACATCCAAAATGTCCCGTAGCCTCGCGTTTATAGATGTGGTGCACAACACATCGATAAACAAGACTCTACTAGACACGATCTGTGGACACTCCGAGGACAAACTGCTCTGATACCACTTCTGTCACGACCCAATCCCGTAGGCCGTGACTAGTGCCCTATCTGGACACCCAACGCATCTATCAAACAGAGTTACACACAGATGGCTTATATATAAACAAATATCAGACGCTGCCTCAAATTATATCAAACACATCCACGTATATAACGAGCCGACAAGGTCGTGTTTCAAATTTATAAAATTTCCGTAAAAATTTTGGCAGAGTTTCCTTTGTTTTACGTGCTATCCAAAATAACCCCCGCGACGAAAAATACCAACAAAGGCCACACGGGGACCGAGCAACATATATATATATGCGGGCCGACAGGCCGTCGCGGGCGAACGGGATCGCCCAAACACAACATATACAAACACAACTGTACGTAAGTAGGCACAACCCACAAACATGTCCACACTTAAACAGACAGACGGAATCGTATGACGGACAGGGCCCCGCCGTGACCGAACGAATATATAAAAATGCACGAACAAATATATACCAAAAATATAAGCTCTGGAATGAGAGGAGCACTCCAAATAGCAGAAGAGGGTGTCCTAAGCAGGTGGATCACCAAACTGTGCGTTTGTACCTGCGGGCATGAAACGCAGCCCCCGAAGAAAGGGGGTCAGTACGAAATATGTACTGAGTATGCAAAGCAGAGAATGTAGTGTGCAAATCTGAGTCACAATCGAAATAGAGGTACAGAAAGTAAATGCATTTCCAAAATATCAAAATGTTACTTCAAAATATAAATCATGCATAAGGCACGAAATATGGTCGCCCGCTGTCGATGGCGCCATAACACAAGATAACACCGAAAGTTTCAAATCTCCGAATCCCCGTCACATATCACAACACAAAGATAACGCCAAACACAGCATAACGCCCAATATAACGGAACCCGGCCCTCGAGCGAGGAGCTCGGTGAACCGTAAACACAGCATAACACCGGAGTATATCATAATGCGCACGACAACAAAACCGGCCCGGGAACCGGCGAACGATATCATAATAGTAGGCACGAGCGGAGTAGTGAGTAATCATATGCATAAAATCATTATCATAAATCCAAAAGATAAGTAAAATAGTCATATTTGAAATCGGAATAATAATTATTACATATTCTTTCAAAAGTTATCGAAATTACATAAACGGGCGTCGCGGGACCCACGGACGGGTGGAGACCCGAGCTGGACCCGCCTATGGAGAACATACCCATCCTAGATCATACAAGCTCCTACGAAAATGTCAAAGCAATCCGAGCTTTTCTGTGAAAGTTATGGGCGTTTGTAGTTTTAGAATCGTTAAAGAATAAGTTCTTAAAAAAAATCACCTTTTAAGTAACCTTTGCAAACTATTAATTCCAAGAACATAAGGATCAATGATATGACATATCAACACAAGAATACCAAGGAACAATTGCGAATCATAAATATGCTCGGATTGCGAGAATAGAGTTTCCTCGAGGCTCGTATCGTAGCCTGTTTTAACGAAGACATGCCAAAAAGGAAGGTCGCTTCACATACCTCGAACGCTCTCCAGTATAATCCAAACGCAAGCTAATTCCAACCTATGATTCGGGCTGACCAATGTCTACAAACAAGCCATAATGTGCCAAACATTAGATATGGATGTTTAGGCATTAAATTCCAAAATTGCCCTTAATTCTACAGAAATTTGGGCAGCATTTCCCCTGTAAATAGGATGCCCCGAGAATTTAACTCGGCCAAATCAATCAACAACAACAACAATAACCAACCTAGCGACATCAACAACCAATCCGGAAGGAAATACAACGATAATAGCTCTATTTTCCATCATTCAACAACTTTCATAATTTCAATTCAACGGCTTACCTTCAAGCCAACATCGACGCTTATACATTCAACTACTAACCCGAACCCATACCCACAATATTTAAAGACATTCTACGCAATTCATTCGACATTTCCAACAATCCAAATTTTTCTCCAACTTGGCCGAGAACAGCCCCCAAAACCCGAGAGCCCCACTTTTCCCATTCCTCATTTTCAAATCATGATTTGCTTCCACAATTCACATTCTAACAATGCTATTCTCATCAATATACAATTTACATTAAATGTACAACAACCTCCAAATCAGTCCGCAACAATCACAACATCAATTTGAGTTAATAAACATTCATTTCCAACATAGAATTCATAGCGACGACGACTAAAACATTAAGCGACATTCATTCGTTCATTGTCATATAATGTGACCCATTTCGACCAACACTAAACATATACATATATGGATGATTCTCAATCGTTCTTCACCTTACAATGATCATAATAAACTAACTAGGCATTAATTCATAGTTCCAACACAACACAACACACACCCATTTGCACGGCTCAAGTACCACACACCCAACTCACTTCCAACATTCCATATTTCATGATTTTCCTCCATTATAACATACTACAACAAGCATACAACCTTTATAACACAAAAACAAGATCAAATCTTACCTTTTCTCTTCAATTCCACAATATGCTAGGGTTTCCAATGGATGAAAAATAATGGGTTGATCGCTCCAACGACACCTCCACGCTACTTAGGGACCTCAATATAGTGGGTTTACATCAAGGAACAAATTTTGGAAGAGCTTGAAATGGGGATTTTTTTTTTCCTTGGGCTGGCCGAGAGCCTCCTTCAATGGAGAGGTCTTCAACTTCTCTTATTTTCTAAGTGTTAAAATGAAAGAATAAGACTAGTGGTCATCTTTTAATCCCCCCCCTCTAGAGTAGTACAAGACCTTGGCCCACATTAATGTGTTGTCCCAATTAAAAGATGACACAAAAATTGTGTGGGCACCACTTTAATGCCACACGGCCAAGGGCCAAATAATTCATGATTTCCAACTTCCAATTAATTCCAATTTTGGTCCCAAATTTTCCTAATTGTTCCATACCAACAAATTCATGCACAACTTATGCCTCGAAATAAAATCAAAGGTCAAAAATCCCGACTTTGTATCTCGGAATAGTTTTGTCCTTAATTTATCATAATTAATCCGGATTGTTCCAATGCACCAAAATACGGGTTCTAACAAGTGCGCTCGGCCTGTCCGTCAGACTGAGGATGGAATGTTGTACTAAGACTCACCTGTGTCCCCAATCCTTCCTGAAATGATCTCCCGAAATTAGCTGTAAACTGGGCACCTCTGGTCGAGATGATAGATATGGGAACTCCGGTGAAGCCTCGCAATCTCCTTAATATATAACTGGCATGGCATAATCCTCGGTACGAATACGTAGTCCGGACCGGGAGGAAATGTGGCCGATTTTGGCGTGCCTATAAACAATGACCCGTATGGAATCATACCCGTGGAGAGTGCGAGGTAAGCCTTGTAATAAAGTCCATATTAATTATTTCCACTTCCACGACGGTATCTCCATCTCCCCCTCGTAATAATCCGGCTGGGCTTCGATTCGATCTTAACCCTCGCTGGCAATTTGGAACCGGCGGCGAACTCGCTATGTCCCTTTTCATACCATCCCACCGCATAAGCATCCGAGATCATGATACATCTTCGTCGACCCTGGTAAACGAATAACGGGCATAATGTGCCTCGCCATAACTCCCGCCGCGCGGCCCCCACAACGTCAGGTACACATAATCTGCCCCTATGTAATAATACTCCATCGGAAGTAATCTCGAACGGGGTCTTCTCCTTTTCAAGGGCTGTGTCTCTGTACTGTGCCAGAATAGGATCCTCATACTGACGCCGCTTTATCTCTTCCGTAATAGAGGATTCAGTAATTCCTCGAACAGAAACCCCAATATCCCGAGATCGCCGAGCGAACTCCCGGACTAGCTAGGCCGGTGGATCTCGCGAACCATTTCTTTCCTCTTTGATGGCACGTCGCTAGATCCCGTAGACTTACGGGGGCCGAGTGCATACGCCACAACATTAGCTTTCGCCGGATGGTATAGAATATCAACATCATAGTCTTTCAACAACTCTAACCACCTCCTACCTCGCCGTAAATTCACTCTCTTCTCGCAAATATGTCTTGAGGCTCTTGTGATTCGTATAAATATCAACGTGAACACCATATAGATAATGTCTCCACATCTTCAAAGCATGAATTACCGCGGCCACTCCGGATCGTGAGTAGGATAATTTCTCTCATGCTTTACGAGCTGCCGGGAAGATATAAGCTATAACTCCGCCGTGCTTTGCATCAATACACACCCAAACCAACACCGGAGGCATCACAATAAATTACATAACCGTCCGGTCCCTCGGGAAGGGTCGGAAGCCGGAGCGTAGTCAACTTCTCTTTCGAAAGAATCGGAAGGCTGGTTCACAAGCATCAGTCCACGGAACTTAGCTCCCTCCCGAGTCGGCCTTGACCAAAGGCGGCCGAAATCGAAGCAAATTTCTCCACAAATCTCCGGTAATAACCAGCTAACCCCAGAAAACTACGTACCTCAGTCGGCGTCGTAGGTCTAGGCCAATTCTTTACGGCCTCAATCTTCTGGGTATCCACCCGGATGCCATCAGCTCCAATAATATGCCCCAGGAATGCCACTGAAGTCGTGCAATTCACATTTAGAAAATTTAGCATACAATTTCGGTGCTTGCCGGAGTACGCCAAGTACCGTCCTCAAATGATGCATGTTCTCGCTTTCGATCGTGAATAAGCAAAGGGATGTCATCAATAAATACAATCACAAACATATCTAAGAACGGTCCGAATACCCGATTCATCGGGTCCATAAATACGGCTAGAGCATTAGTCGCCCAAAAGACATCACTACGAATTCATAATGCCCATATCGGGTCTGAATGTCTTGTCTTAGAATATCGGCCTCTCGTACCCGCACCCGGTGATAGCTCGACCAAGCAGTTCATCTTCGAGAAACACACTGGCACCCCGCAACCGATCAAACAAATCATCAATCCTGGGAGGAGGTATTTATTCTTGATGGTTACCTTATTCGGTGCACCGCTGCAATCAATACACATCCGCAGCGACCCATCCTTTTTCCTTACAAACAATACCGGCGCTCCCCAGGGTGATGTGCTGGGCCTAATAAAGCCCTTTTCTAATAAATCTCTCAGCTGCTCCTTCAATTCTTTCAATTCTGCAGGTGCCATTCTGTACGGAGGAATAGATATAGGCTGAGTATCTGGCAGCAGATCAATGGCGAACTCTATCTCCCGCTGTGATATCCTGTATTTCGTACGTCAGAATATTTTAAGTTAGTTGCGATAAATTATGGGCGATACTATTTTCCGACTTTGTTTTACGACAAGTGGCTTATGATTTTGTTGGAAGGAAGCATTAAGGAAAAATTTGGGACTAAAAATGCATTAGGGAAAAATTTAAAATTTCATGAAATTAGAGGGGTGTGGCCGGGCACATGTGATGTGGGCCATGGCCACATGGAAGTTAAATATATGGGAATTGGATGACCAAGATAATCATTTTCATTATTTTTCATCTTTAAGAAAATTCTAGAGAATTGGAGGAAAAAGAAAAGAAAAAGAAGAGAAAGACATGGAGCATGTGCATGGTCATGTGCACATTTTTATAGATATAAATATATATATGGATGACTAAGTCAAGCAAGTATTCAACATTCTCCACTTGAGAAATTTCAAGAAAAAATGAAGAAAAAACAAGAAGGAGAGAAACGGCCATGGTGGCCGAATTTCGGCCATGGATGATGATCAAGGAAAAAAATATTTTCTCCTAGGTTTCCTACTAATTGAAAGGTCCTCGTCGACGTGGAGTAGTTGTTGGAACAATAAAATCGCTTGTTGTCGCGATTTGCCAATTCTAGCCGAGGAAGAAGTTAAGTGGAAGGTAAGATTTAATCATCTTTACATGTTTAATAGGTGTTTGTGCATGTTGTGATGTGAAGAAATGAATGAAAACTCATGAAATATGTTGAGTTGAAGTGGGCCGTGTGTGGTGTGTGTAGTATAGGAGTAGTGAATTAATTGTATATAACTTGTTGGGTGTTGTTGTGATGTGTGAAAATGGATGAAAATCATGGAAGTTGTGGATTGGTTGTGGTGGCTGAAAATAGGTTATGTCGCTTGGCAAGGAATGAACAAATTTTATTTAGTGTAATTTGGTTGTTATGTTGTGGATTATGTAATGAAAATGAAGCCGTTGGATGATATAAGTTGAGGTCAGGGATTATTTGTAAGCTAATGTAGAAGTTAGCATAATGATAATATGGTTTCTTATATTTACATGAATGATGTTGTAAAACGTGGTTGTTGATGTATTTGATGAAATTGAAAGAAAGAGACGTATTGTTGTTATTCTTATGGCATTTGGAGAGTTTCGGGTGGAGTGGCCTATTGGTTGGTCGTGTTGAATATTGTATATGATTGCTTGGAATGTTCTTAAATCATGTGTGAATGGTTGAGGATTAGTAATCGAATATATGAGCATTGGCATTGAATTGATCGTATGTGGTTATTTGAATATAAATGAAATGTTGCCGAATTGTGTAGAAAGGAATTATTAATGTTAGAATGCATTTGGGATTGAATATTGATATTGTTGTTATGTTTGTTAGTATTGTTGATAATGATTTGGCCGAGTAAAATTCTCGGGGATGTCCAATTTATAGGGGAAATGCTGCCAAAATTTCGGTAGATAAAGTGTTAATTTGGTATTGAATGCCTAAGTGCTTATGGCTAATGATCGATATTTAATGACGTTATTGTAGATTATGAGAAGTCGAGACTTAAGGTTGGGTTAGCTTAGGAAGCGGCTAAGGTATGTGTCACGCCCCGACCTTACTAGGGTGTGATGGGCACCCGAACCTCCCTCGAGTCGAGCGAACCCTTTAAACGTTCACGTTACTAAAACCCGTCATTAATTTTTTAAGAAACATGAAACTTTTCAAAATAGAGATCACTCGTCTTTATACGTATTAGGGAAAACTCTACGGTCAATCACATAACTTTTACCATCCGACAATATGCTCAAAATACACACCTTTAACATCTATAACCGATTCGCGTTCCTCGACACCCAATCCACAGGACACCGGTCGCAAAGTCTCTAGGATATACAATTACCATGACATAAGTACTTGACTCGGCAACACTCCGAATCGAAATGGAGCTCGCCAATCTCGCGGGAACAACTTCTAGCAAAGTCTTCTCTTCATCCGGGGTGTACCTGCGTGGCATGAAAACGCAGACCCCGAAGAAGGAGAGGTCGATGCGGAACATGTACCGAGTATGTAAAGCGAACAAATAATAACCATGGCTTAATTTAGAAGAGAGAAACCACAATCAAGCTCATTACCCGAGCCCTCACTGGAGGAAACATAAATGTACACGTACTCGGGTCTTAGAACAATCCTTAAGTAAATAATGCGAGTGAACACACGTTCTTCAAGCATACACGATATGAATACGAATACACCGAGCTTCTAGAATGCACGGTCCCAAATATAGTATCACAACGGTCACGGACGGCGCTCGCCTAATAATAATAATAATAATAATAGTAATGATAATGATCACAACAATGATAATAATGATAATAATCCCTCGCGTGCCGGTCCCGACATACGTCTATCCTGCCCCTTCGGGCATGCCGGTCCCGAAATAAAATGATGCCCCTTCCGGGCATGCCGTCTCCAACATACGTCTATCCCCCCCGCCGGACACGCTGGCCCCGACATAATATTCCTAGCCGCCGGCATGCCACTCGTGACATACGGCTGCCTCCTTCGGCATGCCACTCGTGACATAATACTAATCTAGCTCCTTCGGGGCATAATAATAGTAGTGATAGTAATGTAAACATAAGTAGTAAACGAAATGAAATAGTAAAACCTCGCACTCCTCGGAGTGATTTTAGAAAGTCTAAATATAATAAGATATCGCACTCCTTCGGAGTGGTTTTTGAAAAGTTTAAATAATAAAATCTCGCACCCCATTCGAGTGGTTTTGAAAAAGTCAACTTTATATTTTCTTTAATACAAAACAAACTTCCTTAAAATCATTTATAAACCGCAAACACGTTCCAAGTAAATGCTTAGCATAAAAAGGTTAACAACCGTATGCACATGCAAAGTGGTGAGAAATTAAATGCTTTTCAAGTATCGTTATGGACATCATTCATTATAAAACATCTACGACCATTTCCAAGCAATTCGAGACCGTTTATGGAAGTTAGGGACATTGTGGGCCCACCTTGGGCCAAGCCGGAGTGGCGTGCCAAAATTACGAACATTGGGCACTTGTGAAGTCGTCTACGAAAGTTTTGAGGCAATCCGGTTCCAATTGTGAAAGTTACGGCATGTTTAGGCCATTTTTCCAACTACTTAGGGCATATATAATTCAATTTACCGAATGAAAAAGGGCAACTTTAGATGTGCATTCCCAAGAGTAGAGTCATCCTCGGGGTTCGTATTCAAACCTATCACACCTAAGACATGCCAAAAGAAAGAAGGTAAGGCTTTACATACCTTTTTCCGTCTCTTACGCTTCTCCAAATCCAAGTTCAAAACTCTCCAAAATCTATAAATGGTCACATTGCCAAACATTGATTAGAGCCTTTAGAAATTCAATCTTGAATTAACATTTATCTACAAAAATTTCGGCAAGATTTCCGTAAACGCGCCATCCCGAGAATTTAACTCGGCCAAATCATTACCAACAATACCAACAAACATAATAACAACCTCAACAACCAATTCAAAAATATTTCAAGCAATTCGCATATTCAAATACTAACCCAAAACCATTCAATAATATTCAAGAACGCTCCAACAACCCGCACAACCTTTCAACAATACTCCATTCATATTCAATTCAACTCGCATGACATTCAAAATGACTCCATCGACATACTACTCTACCCGACAAATTAGCAATATCATTACTACAATCATAAGAACCATACCAATGTCATTCTAACTTTTTCCCATAATCCACAAACAACCACAACTTCACTTCTAATCATTCAATTCTCATATTCATTTTTTTTCATCATAGGATTCACAATACAACAACCGAATATTGAATAGAATCAATTCATCATAACTTACCAAACAACCTACCATTCGGCCATACAACCTCATACATGTGTTCATGCATTTTCATCCACTTCTATACATTACAACCACAACCAAAATGCTTAAATAAAATTGGTTCATCATCACCACACAATACCACACACACACACACACACACACACACACACCACCGCGCAACTTCAACTTCCATATTTTTTGAATTTCAACCACTTTCACATACTACAACATACGCAAGCACCCATAACATGAAAAAGAAGAGAAATTCTTACCTTTTTCTTCAAATTTTTCCACTTGACTATGATTGTGAGCTTACAAAAATGAACGGTTTTCTTGCCTCAATAGTTATACCATGTTGAAGAGGACACTTGAATTGGTATAAATACTTGAGAACATAAATTTGCTCCTTTTTGTTCTTCCGAATTTTTCTCTCGAAAGTGTTGGAACTTTTGGCAATAAAAAATGAGATTTTTGCCCCTTAAAACGGACTTCAGTCGGGTTTCGTAGTAGATCGTAGCGAGTACCGTAGCGGGAAAGAAAGTCATGCCGACAGCTCAGTTTGTAACGTCTATAATTCTACTTCCGATGTCCTATCAATGAACGGTTTGTTGCATTACAAACTAGACTCGACGAACTTCATTTTAGGATTTTGAAATACCTTAATACTCCACATATACTATGATGAGGTACATGTCAAACTCATGCTCTGAAAACGCGGGGTATAACATCCTTCCTCCCTTTAGAACATTCGTCCTCGAATGTTCAACTAGTCGCATAGGGTCTTATAAAGATCTCGGGGGTTTCCTTTATTACCATGACATACCGTCTCATCTCCCAACCATATTTCTTCTTCATAGTCTTTCGGCCTTCCCAAGTCATCTTCTCCTAGGCTTTTCTTAATTTCATAACAATCTTCGTTATATTCACATTGTCTCGTTCGTATTCGATCTCATAAGTGTACCACTCCTTAACCTTTTTACCCTTTTTCGATCAACTTTATCCTTAATAGCTCACAAGCTATCCTTTCAATACGTTCATATACATCACAATTCTTTTTCTCTCGTACTTTGTCTTAATCTCACTATTACTATCGGCACGACCTTTCAAGTCGTATTACAAACCCATATCTCATTTTCGTTTCTTTTTTTTTTTTTTAAGAAAAATTTCGGCGAGTTTCCTCCGTAATTGTCACTATCTCAAACCGCACGCAGTGAAATTACAACAATGCCTCACACGGGCCAACATACATATACACATATCATATCATATCACGACCACAATTCTGAATATCAATAATCATACGAAAATGACAAACGTACCTCGTATGCCCAACTCAAACCGTACCTATTACACTTTCTTATTCACTTTCCTCTTTCGCTTTTCAACTTTACATTTCAATCATATTTCAATATCTTACCCGACATATACCGTCATACCTTTGCTTACCTCGCGTACTTTGTAACTTCCAATATCGCCGATCACTTCCTTCCGTCGACGCCATCCTTCGACCGCAATCAAAAGTTAGTATCGGAATCTCATTTCGTGGCTCTATGGCACGATCTCGTACGTGAAAGAAGAGTAACCATCCTAAATGCCCCGTAGCCTCTCGTTTATAAACGTGGCGCGCAACACACCATAAACAAGACTTCTACCGACACGACTTTTTGCGTACAACCCTAGGACGAATCGCTTTCGATACCACTTTGTCACGCCCCGACCTTACTAGGGTGTGATGGGCACCCGAACCTCTCGTAGTCGAGCGAACCCAAACGTTCACGTTACTAAAACCCCGTCATTTCAAAAAAAAATTTAAGAAACATGAAACTTTTCAAAATAGAGATCACCGTCTTTATACGTATTAGGAAAACCTCAAATCACATAACTTTTACCATCCGACAATATCTGAAAATACACACCCTTTTAACATCTATAACCGATTCGCGTTCCTCGACACCCAATCCACAGACACCTGTCCGCAAAGTCTCTAGGATATACAATTACCATGACATAAGTACTTGACTCCGCAACACTCCGAACTGAAATGGAGCTCGCCAATCCCGCGGAACAACTTAGCTAGCAGTCTCTTCATCCGGTGTACCTGCGTGGCATGAAACGCAGCCCCCGAAGAAGGAGGGTCGAATGGAACATGTACCGAGTATGTAAAGCGATAACAAAATAATAACCATGGCTTAATTTAGAAGAGGAGAAACCACAATCAAGCTCATTACCCGCAGCCCTACGTCCGGGAAACATAAATGTACACATGGGGTCTTAGAACAATCCTTAAGTAAATAATGCGAGTGAACACACGTTCTTCAAGCATACACGATATGAATACGTAATACACACCAGCTTCTAGAATGCACGCCTAAATATAGTATCACAAAGCCCTTCGGACAAACTCGCTTCCGGCCTAATAATAATAATAATAATAATAATAATAGTAATGATAATGATCACAACAATGATAATAATGATAATAATCCCTTCGCGCGTGTGCTTGCGGTCCCGACATACGTCTATCCCCGCCCCCGGCATGCCGGTCCCCGAAATAAAATGATGGCCCCTTCGGCATGCCGGCCCAACATACGTCTATCCCGGCCCTTCGACATGCCGGCCCCGACATAATATTCCTAGCCCTTCGGCATGCCACTCGTGACATAATACTAATCCTAGTTTCCCGGGCATAATAATAGTAGTGATAGTAATGTAAACATAAGTAGTAAACGAAATGAAATAGTAAAACCTCGCACTCTCCTTCGGAGTGATTTTAGAAAGTCTAAATATAATAAGATATCGCACTCCCTTCGTGAGTGGTTTTGAAAAGTTTAAATAATAAAATCTCGCACCCTTCGCCGAGTGGTTTTGAAAAGTCAACTTTATATTTTCTTTAATACAAAACAAACTTCCTTAAAATCATTTATAAACCGCAAACACGTTTCAAGTAAATGCAAGGTATAGCATAAAAAGGTTAACAACCGTATGCACATGCAAAGTGGTGAGAAATTAAATGCTTTTCAAGTATCGTTATGGACATCATTCATTATAAAACATCTACGACCATTTCCAAGCAATTCGAGACCGTTTATGGAAGTTAGGGACATTGTGGGCCCACCTTGGGCCAAGCCGAAGTGGCGTACCAAAATTACGAACATTAGGCCTTGTGAAGTCGTCTACGAAAGTTTCAAGCAATCCGGTTCCAATTGTGAAAGTTACGGATGTTTAGGCCATTTTTCCAACTACTTAGGGCATATATAATTCAATTTACCGAATGAAAAGGGCAACTTTAGATGCAGATTCCTAAGAGTAGAGTCATCCTCGGGGTTCGTATTCAAACCTATCACACCTAAGACATGCCAAAAGAAAGAAGGGTAAGGCTTTACATACCTTTTCCGTCTCTTACGCTTCTCCAAATCCAAGTTCAAAACTCTCCAAAATCTATAAATGGTCACATTTACCAAACATTGATTAGAGCCTTTAGAAATTCAATCTTGAATTAACATTTATCTACAAAATTTCGAAGATTTCCCCCGTAAATGCGCCATCCCCGAGAATTTAACTCGGCCAAATCATTACCAACAATACCAACAAACATAATAACAACCTCAACAACCAATTCAAAAATATTTCAAGCAATTCGCATATTCAAATACTAACCCAAAACCATTCAATAATATTCAAGAACGCTCCAACAACCCGCACAACCTTTCAACAATACTCCATTCATATTCAATTCAACTCGCATGACATTCAAAATGACTCCATCGACATACTACTCTACCCGACAAATTAGCAATATCATTACTACAATCATAAGAACCATACCAATGTCATTCTAACTTTTTCCCATAATCCACAAACAACCACAACTTCACTTCTAATCATTCAATTCTCGTATTCATTTTTTTTTCATCATAGGATTCACAATACAACAACTAGAATATTGAATAGAATCAATTCATCATAACTTACCAAACAACCTACCATTCGGCCATACAACCTCATACATGTGTTCATGCATTTTCATCCACTTCTATACATTACAACCACAACCAAAATGCTAAATAAAATTGGTTCATCATCACCACACAATACCACACACACACACACGGCCACACACACACACACCATGCACGGCTACAACTTCAACTTCCATATTTTTTTGAATTTCAACCACTTTCACATACTACAACATACGCAAGCACCCATAACATGAAAAAGAAGAGAAATTCTTACCTTTTCTTCAAATTTTTCCACTTGACTATGATTGTGAGCTTACAAAAATGAACGGTTTTCTTGCCTCAATAGTTATACCATGTTGAAGAGGACACTTGAATTGGTATAAATACTTGAAGAACATAAATTTGCTCCCTTTTGTTGCTGAATTTTTTAGGAAAGTGTTGGAACTTTTGGCTGAAAAAAATGAGATTTTTGCCCTTTAAAACGGGACTTTGAAGTCGGGTTTTTCAGAAGTAGTGATTGCGCATCGTAGCGTACCGCGAAAGTCGTTTCGCGTCGATGTACAGTTTGTAACGTCTATAATTCTCTACTCTGATGTCCTATCAATGAACGGTTTGTTGCATTACAAACTAGACTCGACGAACTTCATTTTAGGATTTTGAAATACCTTAATACTCCACATATACTATGATGAGGTACATGTCAAACTCATGCTCTGAAAACGCGGGGTATAACAGTATGTAAAGCTCACCTTTCCTTTTTGCATGTCTTAGTGTAAGTAAGCTATGACACGAGTTTCGAGGTAATTCTATTCTCGCGATCCGAGCATGCTTATGATTCTTATTTGTTTCTTGATGTTCATATCCTTAATGTAATCGAATTATGATCTTTACGTTTTTGTATGACTAAATGTCGGAAATTGCGTACGAAAGTTCCGTTTTCAAAAGAGTTTTATTCTTAAATGATTCAAACTACGAACGTCCGTAACTTTCACAAAAAGGCTCGGGCGCTTCGATATGCTCGTAGGAAGTTCCATAATGATTAATGTCCGTAACGTTCGAGGCGGTGCTTGGATTGATTTGACATATGACTACGATCTTTATGATACTCTATTGTACTTATGATATACGATGTGTTTCCGAGTAATGTCCGAAAGCTTTTTGATATAAATATTGTCCGGATTTTCGAATGACGATTCATTATGATCACTTCATTGAGTCTTTGGAAATGATTTATGTGCATATGGTTTCTCACTACTCTGCTCGTGCAAGCTCAACGCATCTTTCACCGAGTCCCGGGCTGGGTACGTTTTCGTGGACATTCCTCTGCATTGTTCACCGAGCCCCTCACTAGAGGGCTGGGTACGCTATATGTATATATGTATATGATATGATGATGCGATGACGGGGATGGAGGCCAGATGGCACACCGAGTCCCTCGCTAGCGGGCCGGACACGTTCACCGAGTCCCTCACTGTAGGGCCGGGCACGGTACGTATATATATATAATGGCATGATGACATGATTATGATATGATTTACTCACCGAGTCCCTCACTAGAGGGCCGGGCACCGTATACATGTACAATGATATATATTTTACTCACCGAGCCCCTCGTTAGAGGGCCGGTACGTATATATGTACGATAATATGATGATACGATTATGATATGATTTTATTTACCGATATATGTATATGTATGACAAATGTTTTTCAAAAGGCAAGTCTTATGATTTTTTTTTTTCGTACTCTTTACTTCAGTGGGGTCCCGCTTATTATATTTCATGCTTTACATACTCAGTACATATTCCGTACTGACCCCTTCCTTCGGAGGTCGCGTTTCATGCCGCGGGGCAGTACACCTGTGTGAGTCAAGATATTAGCGAAGATGTTCCCGAGCCGGATTGGCGAGCTCCTTATCCGGAGGCCGCCGAGTTAGAGCATTATGATATGGATTCATGTTCCGTGTTAGAGACTTTGCGATAAAGTCGTGGGTATATGATGTCGGTTATGTAAGCGGCTATGTTAGCCGATGAATTATTATGCATTGTATTATAAGTGCTATATGTTCCTATATGTTATAGATTTTCTTTGATTCGAGAAAGGCAAAAGCATATTAGTTTTTGAAAAACTTCCGTGGTATTTTGTGTCATGGTTTGACTGTCACAAGATGATTATGAGTATTACGTGAGTCAGCGGGTTCGCTCGGCCCTAAATAAGGGTCGGTTGCCCATCACGCCCTAACGGAAATTAGGGTGTGACACCCGCTCGGAGGGAAGACCTGGAAGCTCATCTGGGAATTCATTAACCACTGGGACTGACTGAAGAGTCGGTGCCTCTGCTTCTAAATCATGAACACGAAATCCGATGATAAATATAGCCTTTCCCCGATCATTTTTCTTGCCTCGAGGTACGAAATAAACTTACCCCCGCGATGTCGTATTACCCTCCGCCCACTCTATAACCGGTTCGCCCGGAAATTGGAAACGACTACCTTCTTTTGACAATCAACATTAGCATAACAAGAAGCTAGCCAATCCATACCCATAAAAACATCGAACTCGGTACCATATCTAACTCTACCGTATCCGCCTTAGTGCAAATCACAAATAATTACCGAACAATCTCTATACACCCGCCGGCTATAAATGTAATCCCCAACGGGGTAGCTACCCTCAAAAGGCTCTATTGTTCCGATTCTATCCCAATTTTATTAGCAACAAGGGGAGAAATATATGATAAAGTAGAGCCGGGATCTATCGCTGCATATACATCTCGAGAGAAGACTAGTAATATACTTGTAACGACATTAGCGACGCTCCGGTCCCGTCGGGTCGGCACACGCACATATGCGAACAAGCGACCGCTAGAACCTAGAACTCGCCACGACCTTCGCCGCGGCTCGCCTGGATGTCGCGATACCCTGCCCCGCAGGCGCATAGCTACCGAGGACGAAGACGAACCACCGGCCAACCCCGTAGGGCCGAGCTCGCGGCTACCCGCACCACCCCTAACCGGGTAATCTCTCATCGATGCCCCGACGGCCACAAGTAAAACATGCACCGTTGGCACGAAAACACTCTCTCTGTGCGTCTCTCACAGCGGGAACACGGAGGTCCGGGTGGTCTCAACCGACCGGCACCTCCCGTCCAACCGCGAGCCCGAAACCCCGGAGCCTCCGGCCGCCCCCGAATATCCCGCACCCTTCCGATTCTCCTCGTCGGCGTAGTCAGCGGGGGTGTGCGCCCGTCGGGCCGGGGAGGACATTCACTGGCCGCGACCGAGGCCGCCCGCCTCGAAACTCTCCGGTATCACCCGCGCATTCAGCCCTTCGGGCTGGCCCCTATCATACCCTCATCGGCCGACGCCCGCGCGCTCCTCCATACCCCGGCGTGGGCCTCGTACACGGGCAATATCCATACTGGCCGGGCCGCCATCACCAAACAACTATCGACCAAATAGCCATCTAGTCCCATCACATAACGGCAGCATCCGCCGGGGCCATATCCGCCTGCATAAGCGGACGCATATCCGGCCGCCGAATCGAACTCCAAACCGTACTCACGGACGGTCCTCCGCTCGTCTGGTCACAGCGTGGAATCTCGCCTACTCTAGCTCGCCGTAGCTCGGAGGCAAACGGGGCCGAAAGGCTCGTAAACTCGCCCCACACGGGGCCGGAGGGGTACCCTCACCTCTCGGGACAATACCCGACTCATACCAATTGGCGGCTACATCCCGCAACCGGTATGACGCCAACTCTCATTGCACTCGATCTCGGTCACCTTAATCAACCGTAATGTACGGCGCATCCGTCCGATAAACTCCGAGGGTCCTCCGGCGGCTTTGACCCGAAAACTCGTGATTACATGTCGAAAATCACGGCCTCGAACTTTCACGCGGTCCGCCCGATCACCCCTACTCCGTGCTCGTAGCCTCGCCCGGCGATTAATCGGTCAACAATCGGGACCGCCCTCGCATGGCCCATCCTCCTCCCCGGGCCGGGGGAGCCGGAGGCTCGAGCACCTCGAACCTCGTAGCCGGCGGGAGCCGCCCCTGCACTGGGCAGGGCCGCCGCCGTCCAAGCCCCTCTCGTTACGGCGGTGTAGCCGAACTAGCCGTCGGGGCACACCCGGGCGTGCTCAGCACGGGCCCCGGTAACCCCTCCGGCCTCCGGGCCGGTCTCACCAACCGCCGTAGACTTGTCTCTTCCGGCGTACCGTGGCCTTCCTCGAGGCATCGCTGAAAATATAACAATTGCTTGTGGGAGTGAGTCATCCTGATAACACGCCTCTATCGCACGATCTAAGATCAAGAAAGATAACATCCTAAATGTCCCGTAGCCTCCCGTTTATAGATGTGGTGCACAACACACCGATAAACAAGACTCTACTAGACACCTGTCCGTAGACATTCCGAGGACGAACCGCTCCGATACCACTTTTTGTCACGACCCGCCCCCGGTAGCCGTGACTAGCGCCCGAGCTAGGCACCCAAACACATTCATTAATCCGAATCACATACGATGGCTTATGCGTATACAAATATCGATTAATCGTCTCGCATTATCTCAAATCGTCTCAAACACAAACATATATATATCGAAGCCGCAAGGCTATCAAGTGGCGCAACGGCCCAAAACATATACAAATGCAAGCGACAAGGCGGGCGGCGAAACGGGATCGCCCGGAACATATAACATACAAACACACTCGTACATGGAAGGCATAACCCACATATACGTCTGACGACCTCTCGCCGGACCAACGTAATCATATGACGGGACGAGGCCCCTCCGTACCCCCCGAATAAACAAATACATATGCAAATAACGAATATATACCAAAATGTGGGTTCCGGAATAAGCGGGAACACTCCAAATGCGGCGAGAAAAGGGTGTGTCCTAGATCGGCGGATCACCGAATCGTGCGTCTGTACCGCGCATGAAACGCGACCCCGAAGAAAGGGGGTCGGTACGAAATATGTACCGAGTATGCAAAACGAGAAGATACAAAGAAACAAAATCGAGTCCTAATCGAAATGGGTATACGTAAAGTAAGTCGATATCCAAAATACCAAAATGTTTACTTTTCAAAATACAAATCATGCATAGGCTTAGAAAATATGGTCGCCCGCCCGTCGATGGCGCCATAACACAAGATAACACCGTAAAAGTTTCAAATCTCCATATCCCCACACATCATAACACATCATAACGCCATATCACAAGATAACACTAAATATAAAGCGGAACCCGCCCTCTAGGAGGTCGGTGAACCATAACACAAGATAACACCGGAGTATAACATAGTGCGCATGACAACATAACCGGCCCGGACTCGTGAAAGATACAACAGAATGCACGAGCAGAGTCGTGAGTAACCATATGTATAAAATCATTATCATAGACTCAAAAGATAAGTAAAATGACCATACTTGGAAATCGGGATAATAGTCATACCAAATTCTTTCAAAAGTCATCAGAATTATATAAAGGAAAGTCGCGGGACCCACGGGGACGGTGTCGACCCGAACCGGGCCCGCCTATGGAAAACATACTCATCATATGCCATAAAGTCTCCTACGAACATATCGAAGCAATCCGAGCCTTTTCGTGAAAGTTACTATTGTTCGTAGTTACTTAACTCTTTAAAAACAAAACTTTTTATGCAACATTTGGAAATCAATTATTCCAAAGACATAAGGGCCAATATTTCATCATATTAAGCATACGAATACGAAGAAACAAATAAGAATCATAGACATGCTCGGATTGCGAGGATAGAATTTTCTCGAGGCTCGTGTCATAGCCTATTTATAACTAAGGCATGCCAAAAGAAGAAAGGGTTGAGCTTTACATACCTCGTCCGCTCTCAAAGCTAACCCAAACTCAAGCTAATCCCAACCTATGTCTCGGGCTCCCCAAGGTCTACACACGTCAACGGATATCAAACATTAGCTATAGGCATTTAGGCATTTAATTACAAACTAGCACTTAATTCTACGAAATTTGGGCGGATTTCCGCGAAAATAGACCAACCCCGAGAATTTAACTCGCCAATTCAACAACAACAACACCAACAATCATTCTAACAACATCAACAATGAATCCGAAAAGCAATATAACATTAGTAACTCTCTTTTACATCATTCAACAACATTCATTATATTCAATTCAACGGCTTACCTTCAAGCCAACATCATCGCTCATACATTCAAATACTAGTCCGAACCCATACCAACAACATTCAAGAACATTTTAAACAATTCATACAATATTTCCAACAATCCAACAAAGGCTCCAATTTACCCGAAAACTGTCCCAAACCCGGAACACATCCATAACACATTCCTAACTTCCGAATCATGATTTGCACCAACAATCCACACTCTAACAATGTCATTCTCATAAATATAGAAATTACATCAAATGCACAATGACCTCCAAATCAGTCCGCAACACTTACAATATCAATTTGAGTCATTAAACTCTTGTCGCCAACATAGAATTCATAACGACAACAACTAAAACACTAAGTAACATTAATACATTCTTTGTCACATAATATGACCCATATTCGGCCAACACTCCTCTATGCCAACTTCATGATTTTCATTCTTCTCTTCACACTACAACAATCAAAACATGCTAACTAGAATTAATTCATTACTTCTACACCACACAACACACACACACGGCTACAAGCCATGCACACGGCCAACTTGTCCTATGCCATATTTCATGAATTTCATCATTTTTGGCATACTACGACATGCATACATCATTCATAACACATAAAACAAGATTAAATCTTACCTTTCTTCTTCAACTTCACAACTAGGCTAGGGTTTGCGATTGATAAAACGGATGGTTTGTTCGCTCCAACAACACTTCCACGTTACCTAGGGACCTTCAATTAGTGGATTTTCTTGAAGAAAATATTTTTGTGATGGCTCAATTTGGACTTGAATTTCTAGGGTCTTGGCCGAACGGCCTTCGTAGTTCATCCAAGGTTCTCTTTTTTTTTCTAAGTGCTGGAATGGGAAAGATGACTACTTAGTCATCTTTTGAGCTTCATATAAGAGTTATACATGTGTCCCATGGCCCACACATGTGTTGGACCAATTAAAATTGGCCACAAAATGTGTGGGGGCCATCCCCAACCCACACGGCCAACATGGCCAAGAATGCATGATTTCCAACTTTCAATTGTTTCACTTTTGGTCCCAAATTTTCCTAAATGTTCCATACCAACAAATTCATGAACAACTTATGTCTCAAAACAAAATCGAAGGTCAAAAGTCTCGACTTCGTATCCCGGAATGGTCTTGTCCCTAACTTATCATAGTTAAACCAGATTGCCCTAACGTACAAATTACGGGATATAACATAAACGGATGGACAGGCCTCCCCAATAGACAAGATATATTATCAGCTGATTGGTGAGCTCCCTTGTTCAGAGTTTCCAAGTCTTTTGTATTACACCCTGTACTTTTATGCATCAAGTTTCCTCAGGAGTTGGTTGCTATAGATTCAGAGAGCGGAGTGACCTTCGAGGTCATATGGGATTAGAAATGTCTATCTTAAGTGTATAAGAGTTTAAGATCATGTCTAATAAGTATTAAAAGGTTCCCGGATCAATCGAATCGAAGAAATTAAGTTTGTCGAAACATTGGAACAATTTGAAAGAATTCTAAACAGGGTTTTTGGTCCAATATTGGGGAGGTATATCGTCTAGCATATGAGGAGTATGGAATGCATAACTATATAAATTCCAATTTGGAGAGTTTTCTTTCCCATGCAACTGATAAATAACAAATCCGAGAAGTACGATGCAAAATACGGCTCGTACAAAAGTATATGATTTCAAGTACGGACCGTATTTCCTTAGGCAGAAATTGAAATTTTATATTGAGAATTACGGCCAAGAAATACGGACCAATTTTAAAAATACGGTTTGGCCATATTTTTATGTCAGTTGTAGTTCATTTTTTTTTTAATATAATTCGTATACGCTTCCTTTTATTTCATTTTCTCCACTTCCCCTAACCTCCAACATTCTAGAAAACCCTCTCCAACACTAACTAATCAATTCCTGAGAAAAATCAAGGATCAAAAGAGAAGATTAAGCGTTTAAAGGTTCTAAAGTGAGTATGGAAGCTTGTTTCTCCTCTTGGTAGTGGTTTTGGAGGATACTTCAAAGTGAAACACTCTTGGAATTGAGGTTTTCTTGAGTTTTGAGGTAAGATTCTATCTTAACTCCATGTTACGAGTTTATATAATGGATAGGCTAGGTTTGAAGGGAAAGGAGTTGGAAGAAAGGTTCAAACTTGAATTTGAGTTTCTGTTGGGATGTAATCTAACTTGAGGCATGTTGTAAATATGTTTTTAAGCTAAAAACTTGTTGTAAGGATAGTATTTGGTGTTGTGATTGTATTAATAATGTTATACTTCATATAATTTGAAGAAGAAGGTGTATAAGTGGTGTATACAAAGCATATTGGGTTGTTTCGATATAAATTGAGGCAGTAAGGACGTAAGACTAAAGAGACTTATACGAGGTCGTTGTTATGTTGTTAATCGTTAGACGTGCTGTAGAATCAAGGCACTATTAGCCCATGGGGCTTCATTTAGGAATTTTGGTTGATGATTTGAGGTATGTTAAGGTTAACTTTCTTTCTTTTGGCATGATCCTTATGAACGAAAAGTAAACGTTACGCTATTCCATAATAATTCTATTCTTAGTAGCTAGGGATGGTCCATGTTAATTCATGTTAGAATGTTGCTTTCGTAAGTCGTTCTTCGCATTCAAGCATTTATCTCAAATAGTCACTTGTCGATGAAAATGCTAGTTCATAAGTTGTTTTAGGTGTAACGACCTTACATTACTTCCCCGAGCGTATTCGTGATGTACTCTTATCATATTCATGCATTGCATTATATATATGTATATGAGCAGACCTATGACCCCTTAGACGTTACATACATGTATATTATGTATTATATAAATGGGGTACGAAGGTGACGCTATTTACGCAAGACCACCTCGATCACCCTGGGCCACGCACGACGATGACGATGCCCACGAGGCCGATATGATACAATGGGATGCCCACGAGGCTTGACACGCATTATATACGTATATATATGTATGATCCTTATGCATACGCACGTGAATTATGCATATCATCGGCCCCGGGGCGCTCGTACATACAAGTTGCATTCATTTCATCTTATTTACTCTTATGTCTCTTTTAAGTAACTTTCATGCCTAACATATTTGGTAATTTGTCCGTACTGACGTCACTTTTCTCGTGGCGTTAGGTTTCTACGCCAAGGTGTCTGTGTAGACAAGTTGACGATCCACCCCTCGTAGGTTGTTGTTGTCGATATTGAAAGCACTCTCTTGTTTCGAGTTACCGTTGTGTTTGTGGTACATTATACTTTTGTGTGCATACGGGTGTAGCGAGGCCCTGTCCCGACGTTATTTTGTCATACATACTCCAAAGAGAGCCTGCGCATGTACACGTTAGTTAGACGTTGTATGCCCCCCCCCCGGCCTATATTTTTTTACTGTATAGTATTTCATGATGGCCTTGTAAGCTTGCACAGTTTTGTCTAGCATAGTTACATAGTATGTCTTTTAGGGCTCATCCCTTTTTTATCATACTTCCATTATGATTTAGCAGCTTTCCATCTAATGACTCTCGGGATCCACTCTTGTTTAAGATTATGATTTGAATGTATGATAAGCGGTGCTCGACAGGTAAGGCCCGAGAGCCCGTCATGGCCCTCCGATCTAGGTCGTGAAAAACTTGGTATCAGCGCAGTTGCGTCCTAGGGTTGTCTACAAGCCGTGTCTAGCATAGTCTTATGTATGGTGTGTTATGCCCCACACTCATAAACAGGAAGCTGTAGGGCATTTAGGAAGATGTTCCTTTTTTCTTATCATGGATCGTGCGTTAGATCTGCACAATTAGGATTTCTTTTCTAATAAAGTATTTTTATTTTAGCGAGGCTTGTGACGAGCAGTAGCTTGCATGGCGGAGAGGTGGGCGTTGATGTATTTAGGCACCACTGGTGCACACCAAGAGAGATGGAAATACTGTAACACCTCGTAAATTTGAACTAGGTGTGAATGTGTAAAAATCTAGTGTTAAGATTATATTTTATCTATATGAATCCATTCTTGATGAATCTGTGCAAGGTGGGGCCGTTATGTGGAAGTCAACCAACAATTGAAGTTTTTAAGGGCTCTTAAATTCGCCTAAGTTTTGGTAGGTCTGTCTTCTGGGCGATTTTCCTGAAAACGTGTTGATAATTTAGAAAAACTTCATTGATTAAAGTTGTAGATCTTTGAAATATTTTTCCAATGGTAGGTCTCCCAGCCCAAGAAAAGTTATGTACAAAATGCTATACCCGTTTTACTGAAGCCTCTCTTCGTTGAAAATTTGTCCTGTGTTACGGTGAGACGTTACGGACCGTAACACGTGTTACGGGCCGTAACATGAATTCGTAATGCCTTAAAAATCACCAGAACTCTCTGTAAATTCCCACTAGAGGACGGTCGGCAACACGAAGGACGGTCCGTCCTTCAGGGTTGTCCTTTGGCCCGTTTTCACCAGAAAAATATAAATAAGACACCTGTTTTGTTTACTCCTCCACTTTCTGAAAAACCCTAAGGATGAAAATCAATCCTCCAAGTCTCCAAATCAAAGGTAAGAACATCCCTAACATTACTAATCCATTCTAACATCAAACCCCTGATTCTTAAATAATTTTACTCCCAGACCATAACACATTCGTGACCAAAACCCAGTGGTCTCACATAATTCTTCCCAAAGTGATTCAAGCTAGGGTTTGGGTGTTCTTCATTAGAAAAGTGAATTGTTAAACTTTGTTTAACATATTAAGTTATGTCTCTCTTTTGAAAACTTATTTTGAATGGAAATCACTTTTTGAAACTATTGTTGGAAGTATAGATTTCATTCAAGGTTCTTTAATGGATAAAAAGAAAAGTAATATTTTCATGTTTCTTAAACTCTAATTCATGTCTAAATGGTGGTTAATGTGTGGGAGGGGACAAACTGTCACGAACCAAACTACCGGCCGCGACGGGTGTCCGGGGCTAACCACCGAACACCGCTCATTCTGTTACTTATCTGATCTCATTCGTACTATATACTCATAATCATAGAAATCGATTAGCATTTTAAACATAATTACTTTTATAAACATAAGCCCCTCGGCTATCAAAATAATATATACATATATACATACATGTACATGAGAACTACGGGGCCATAATACCCACACGTGCGTATCTACGAGCCTCTACTGTAGTACTAGACATATGACGGGAGACCCCCGTGGCCAAATCATAGATATATACATATATGTACCAAAAGAATAATCAATGGCACCTCCGACAAATTCGCGAGTGCTCACAAGTCGCCTACTAGCTCCTATGGATCGCTCCGTCTCCCCTTATCTACCCGCGGGCATGAACACGTCGCACGAACATCAGACTAGTATGTAAGTGCGAATGAAATAAGCGTGAATAAGAATTATCGTAAGTCATGAGACGGAGATACAAACTCCACCATTTAAGCATCATTACATGTCATATACATTCGCCATACATAAGCATATCATGTGCATTATCATAGCGCA
Source organism: Lycium ferocissimum (assembly GCF_029784015.1). Lineage (NCBI taxonomy): Eukaryota > Viridiplantae > Streptophyta > Magnoliopsida > Solanales > Solanaceae > Lycium > Lycium ferocissimum. Next base: position 686 of record NW_026713420.1, on the reverse strand, counting down.
TACTTTATCATATCACATATACATCATCATACCATGCATGCATCGTCGCATAAATCATACATCATCATGCCCAGAACCCGCGTTCGGTAACCATCATATGCCGCCCACTAGTGGTGTCACGCTCACTCTCTAGCGGCGCGGGATCATAAAGTACCGCCGCCTTAGCGGGGACATGCCCGGCCATCTAGGCACGGAATCGATGTATTCGCCCTTAGCGTGATACGCTCCTCAATTAAAGGCGCCATGGAATCACATTATTATACACATCATGCATTTGTCATCATGCATCATACATCATCATAGATTTATCATTATCATCCATTCTATGAACATGTCATGGCGTCTATCATAATTCAATATCATTATACATATATCATCGATTCATACTAGAACTCGAAGCGCATGGTCGGGTTTCCAAGCATTATGTCGCGGACCCCTGACTACATTATGGAATAATCATAGTCATTATATCTCACCTTGGAGGGACTACATCTTAAGGTGAGTGTACGTGAGGGAGGCAATAACTGATCATAATCGACATCATTAGCTTCATAGGTATATCATATCGTAATCTCTGAATTTTGACTTAAGCTTTAAATATCTTGTATTGTGCCCTTTTTATTCTTGACCCTTCAGAACATAGGGCCCTAGTCTTTTGGGAAAATAGGATATTCAGAAAGGGGGAA
>NW_026713419.1:0-27435 GCF_029784015.1 Lycium ferocissimum | reverse complement strand
CATTCCTTAATGTTGGCACTCTTAATGCAGTCGAACCATGATCCTTATGTTTTTACATGATTTGGTTTCAAAGATTTTATAAAGGTTTTATTTCAAAAAGGTTTCGTAACTACGAACAATCGTAACTTTCATAGACGAGCTCGGATCGCTTCGAAACGTTCGCGGGAGATCCTACAATGGATAAGGTCTCCAACTTTCATAAATGGACCCGGATTGGTTCGATGCTCGTCCGTGGGCCCCGAGACTCTCCTTTGTGTGGTACTAACGACTTTTGAAAGGATTTGGTGTAGCGATCACCTTAACCCTCGAGTGGCGATTACTTATTCCTCTAACGAGTTTATAATGACGACTATGCCCCTAAGCTCCATAAGTTACTTTATATGGTCTAATACGTATTTATGAGACCTAAATGTTCTATTTGATATGTTTTCGAACGACATTCGGAGGAAACCTGATTTAACTATCGCCTTGTTTTTCAAATGACGATTCATTGGGATTATTCTGTCGAGTCTTTAAAAATGTTTTAAACTGCATATAGTTGCTCACGACTCTGCTCGTGCACTACGTTACTACATCCTTCACCGAGTCCCGGGCCGGTTATGTTTCGTGCGCACTATGATATATTCCGGAGTATGATGTGTCCGGTTCGCCGAGCCCCTCATCAGAGGGTCGGGTACCGTGTATATTTGGTGTTATGATGTGTTACGGCGTTACGGTGTGTTATGTGATATGTCCGGTTTCGGAGATATGAAATCTTAAGAGTATGATGTGGCGTGGCGCCAACGACAGGCGGGCGACCACCGTTCTAAGAGCCCTATGCATGATTTGTATTTTTTATGAGTAAGCATTTTTATATTTTGAATATTGCATTTACTTTCCGTACTTCTGGTTTTGACTGTGATCATGCTCACTATATTTCATGCTTTGCATACTCAGTACATATTCCGTACTGACCCCCTTTCTTCGGGGGCTGCGTTTCATGCCGCGCAGTACGTATACTTGTTTGGATGATCCACCACTTAGGATTCCCGTTCACCGACTTGAGCGCTCCCTTGTTCCTGAGCCTATACTTGATTCGTATTCGGTTATCGCATATGTATATATGATTATTCACTTGGGTACGGCGGGGCCCTGTCCCGTCATATGATTCTGTTATGACTCTTAGAGGTCTGTAGACATATATGTGTGGGTTATGGGTATTCACTGTTCCGTCGTGTCTGTGTGATTTGTGACTTGGACGTCCCCCTATACTATGACAGCCTCAACGGCTTATATGTGATAATATCGGCTGGGTTATGATAGCGATATGTGTATCTGTATATTTGTGACAGCTTCGGGCGACGTTCCACTTTTCTGTGAATATATGTCATTTGTACATGGTATAAGCTATTTGTACGCTATTTCGGGTTAATGGGTGTGTACCGGTGCCCAGATCGGGCACTAGTCGCGGCCTACGGGGCTGGGTCATGATAAAAGCTTCGCTCACAAGCATCTGTCCATTGAAACTTTGCTGATTTCTGAGTCAGCTTTGTAAGTGGGGCAGAAATAGAAGAAAAACCTTCAACAAATCTTCTGTAATAACCTGCTAAGCCCAGAAAGCTACGTACCTCCGTAGGAGTTGTAGGCCTTGGCCAAGTCTTTACGGCCTCTATCTTTTGACTATCTACCTGAATTCCATCGGCTGAGACAATGTGCCCAAGAAACGTCACTGAGTTCAACCAGAACTCACACTTAGAAAATTTTGCAAATAACTCTCGGGTCTGAAGAACTCTGAGGACAGTACGCAAATGATCCGCATGATCTGCCTCGGATCTGGAATACACCAAGATGTCATCGATGAACACAATCACAAACAAATCTAGGAAGGGCCTAAACACATCATTCATTAAATCCATAAACACTGCCGGTGCATTAGTTAGCCCAAATGACATTACCCGGAACTCAAAATGGCCATATCTTGTTCTGAAAGCTGTTTTAGGGATATCTTTCTCCCTAACTCTCACTTGATGATATTCGGATCTCAAGTCTATCTTGGAAAACCATTTAGCACCTTGTAATTGATCAAATAAGTCATCAATCCTCGGAAGAGGATATTTATTCTTAATCGTCACCTTATTCAATTGCCGATAATCAATGCACATTCTCAAAGAGCCGTCTTTCTTTCGGACAAACAATACGGGTGCTCCCCACGGGGATGAACTAGGCCTAATAAAGCCTTTCTCGAGCAAGTCTTTCAATTGCTCCTTTAACTCTTTCAGTTCTGCGGGAGCCATTCTATAAGGAGGAATAGATATAGGCTTAGTGTCTGGCAACACATCAATAGCAAAATCAATCTCCCGCTCGGGAGGAAGGCCTGGGAGCTCTTCCGGGAATACATCCGGAAATTCATTCACTACAAAGAATCGACCGAAAAGTCGGCGGTTCAGCTTTCTACATCTTGAACCCGCACTAGATGATAAATGCAACCTTTTGTATTCATTTTCCTTGCCTTCGAGGTAGGAAATAAACCTTCCCTTTGGTGATGCCGTATTTCCTTTCCATTCTAAACCGGTTCTCCCGAAAATTGGAAGCGAACCATTTTCATTCTACAATCGACATTGGCGTAGCAAGAAGACAACCAATCCATGCCCATAATAACATCAAAATCCACCATTTTTAACTCATACAAGTCAATCATAGTACGGCGACCACAAATCACAATTACACAATTTCTATATACTCGGCTAGCTATTACCGATTCACCAACGGGTGTAGAAACCTCAAAAGGCTTAATCGACTCCGGTTTGATTTTAAACCGACCCGCAATATACGGAGACATATGACAATGTGGATCCGGATCTATCAAAGCATATACATCATGAGAAAGTACCGATAATATACCTGTGACCACATCAGGAGAAGACTCGAGGTCTTGGCGTCCAGCCAAAGCATAGATACGGTGCTGAGGACCGCTAGAACTGGGGGCTCTCCCCTTGCCTCTACCACGGCCGACTGGCGCATGTGAACCTGGCCCCATATGGCGTATAGATGCTGAAGATCCGCCACGACCCCGAAGGCCGGGTCCTACCTCTCGCCGCTAACTGAGGGGCAATCTCGCATAATATGGCCTGGCCGACCACATGAATAGCAACCCTCTGAGCCCAATCTGCACTGACCCCAATGTAACTCCCACACTGGGAGCATCGTGGTACGAGTGGCCTCGCCTGACCCGAATCGCCTCTAAACTGGGATCCCGAAAAGCTCTGACTCGGCCCGGGATGAGTAGATCTATCAAATCTCTGGCCTGAATACCGTGGAGGCGCACTAGTCATAGAATAGCCCGACTGTCTAGAAGACTGCTGTCTGTGCCCACCTCTATACTCGTTCATCGGACCCGAAGATCTAGCCCTCTTGTTATGCCCTCTATCGTGCTCGCTTCTTTGTTGTTGCAAGCTTTCTTCTAAATTTTGAGCGTGGGCTTAGATGCGTGCAATATCCATATTGTCCTAAAGGGACGCTGTCAAACATCTATCCATCAAATGCGGCCCTAGGCCTTTCACAAACCTGTGTACTCGGTCACCCATATCCGCTACCATGGCCGAAGCATACCTAGCCAAGGAATTGAAGCGGAGGCTATACTCTAGAGCACTCATGCTCCCTTGTCTCAAATTTAGGAACTTATCTACTCTAGCTCGCCGAACTTCCGGGGGCAAATAATGTCGGAGGAATGCATCTACAAATTCCTGCTATACCGGGGGAGGTGCATTGGCTCCCCGTGAAGCCATCCAAACTGTGTACCAATGGACCGCGACATCCCTCAATCTATAGGACGCTAGCTCCACCGACTCGGTGTCTGAAGCATGTATCAACCGAAGCGTCCTCAACATGCCATCAATGAAATTCTGAGGGTCCTCATCCGGCTTTGATCCAAAGAATTTCGGGGGATTTAGACTAATAAAATCGCGGGCTCTTGCACTAACAGCCCTATCACCTTGCCCTGAACTTGGTCGCTGAATCTGGGCCGCAACCAATTGAGTCAATAAATTAATGGCCGCTTTTACATCTTGGCCCGAAGCATCCGGTGGAGGAGCCGGAGGTGCTGGAGCTGGGGCTGAGGCTCCCTCACGCTCCTCTAATATAGGCCCTGAACGGGAAGACTGAGATTGAGCCGCACTCTGGGACTCACTTTCTTCTACTACCGGTGGCGGTGCTCTTTCGGCCCCGCTTTTCTCGTCACCGTCTTGCCCTTTTGGGCCGTAGCCTTTCTCTTTACAGCATTTCGAAATACACAACATATCGTTAAGAAACAAAAGTTCTTACATCAAAGCTCTATCGCACGATTTCTTATGAAGAAAGAAGGTCATTCATTCCTAAAATATCCGCAGCTTCTTGTTTATAAGTGTGGCACGCAACACACCCATAACCAAGACTCTACTAGACACGGCTCGTAGACACACCCTAGGACCGAATCGCTCGATACCACTTTTGTCACGACCCATCTCGAGGGCCGCGACGAGCACCCGTGCTAGCCCACCCGGCACCCCTTAACATACTTATACATCACATTCTAGGTGAGCCACATAATTACATCACACTTTTCATTCATCGTCATTCTAATCTCGTCGGGCAACAATATATCTATATCATCAATATCATCTGTGCCCATATAAATGTACATACGCCGACAAGGCGACCAAACAACATCTCAAAATATAGGCCGACAAGGCCGAACATATCTAACCATATACACAATGTCTACGAGCCTCTAAGAAGGGTACATAATATCATAACGTATGGGCGGGACAGGACCCCGCCGTGCCCATGAATATATACACAAAAGAATCTGTACCAAAAGCTGCAGCTCCGAATGAAATGGAGCTCTGCTATGTAGTCCCTGAGATAGTACAGCTATGGATCAAATCTGTCTCCCTGGCCACCTGCGGGCATGACACAACGTCCACAAACAAAAGGACGTCAGCACGAAGAATGTACTGAGTATGTAAAGCATGATCAATATCAATATGGGAGCATAAAGGATAACATATGAAATAATATAGTCGGAGATAATAGTATCATCATCATAGCACTTACCGCTTTCCATAGGGACGTTCCATTTCTATTTCGTACTCGTGTACATACATTTGCATTCTTGCTCATTTACCTTTCGTATCTACTTTCATGTTCGTATTCATATCTCCCTTCATACTCATGCTCATATCATATACATTGCATATTCATAGCCCTTACTTGGCACTTACATAGTCTCACAATATTCGTACTCTAATTGTTATCATACACATAGCATAGTCGTACTCATATGGATGTCATACATATAGCTTATTCGTACTCATATAGATGTCATACATATAGCTTATTATATTGCGTACCCAACCAATAAGTTCGGTGTTTCTCGTACCTGGCCCTACCAAGGCTCAATGTTATTCGTACCTGGCCCTACGAAGGCTCAGTGTTATTCGTACCCAACCGCAAAGGGTGCGCGCGCGTCGTTATATATAGATATATATATTCGTTATATTCTACCCGGCCATATAAGCTCGGGGTTCACAATAGCCTCTCATGGGCACACATACATATATACATACATACTTATCATATTCTACCCGGCCATATAAGCTCGGGGTTCACAATAGCCTCTCGTGGGCACACATACATGCTAACTCATATCTATCTCTTAGCCTTCTTATTATCATCATTCAATTCATTCTATCCTTAGAGCATTACTCGCCGTATAAGGAACTTAGTACAATCGCATCATTGGCTTAATAGCTTCTCGAGCTAGGATCATCAGAAAGTATCATGGACTCATAAGAGATGAACAATTGGTCCAAGAACCATGCCTTATAAAAGAAGGGTTAGCCTTACATACCTTTCGTGCGACTATTCTATCACTTGAGCGTTCTTCTTCAAAGCTCACGTTCTACCTTCATTGAAGTGCATACTCATATTAGATGGTGGATAGCATTTGGCATTAATAACTAATTCTAGAGAAAATCGGACAAAGATCTCCTTTATTTATACGACTTTCCTCGTATTACATGTCGACTCCCAAACATCAATAATAACGTTCATAATATCATCACAATAGCCTTTAGTCAACTAGATTACTCTTACTTCACAATTCTCTTCACTTCATCTATATTCATGGCCATAACTCGACAACACGTTCATTCATATAAAAAGTTGATTTCCATACTCTCAATATCATTTATAACATGATCATATTCATAAAGCATCAAGAATCATAACTCGTTCCAAACGTTTACTCAAAAGTGCTACTATTCACACATTCATGACCCATTACTTATATTCTTTTGTAATCCAAGTGTTTCATCTTCCAAATACTTCATACAACATGAAAACATCATAAAACTCACCTTAGATGGTGTAGGATTGAACCTTGATAGCGTATTCCTCACTTGAGCCAAACCCTAGAATTTCCTTCACTTGATCTTCTTGCTTTCGATGAACTCTAATGGGTTCTCTTACTTTGATTCACTTGTATTGATGATAAGAACCTTAGATTTCCTTTGGATTCTTGTTCATGAAATGTATATGAAGCCCTATAAGTCTTAGAGAGATGTAGAGAGATGTTGGAAATGAAAATATGAAATTGGGAACACATTTAAACACTTAAAACATTTCAGCCCGTCGGGTGTTCCACGGACTGTTCCACGGTCCGTGGAACCCAGTGCTGTCCGTGGAGCTGGTCGTGGTTCACGACCAGCCAGCTGCTCTCTCTGCTGGTAGTTCCACGGTCCGTGGAATGCAATGCTGGCTGTGGATCTGGCCGTGGAACTCACTATTCCACCAAGTTTGATCCCGTCGTCTCGTTTGATCTCCAATCCTTATGGAACCTTCTTAGCACTTGTTTATCACTTCATTAGCAATCTAAGGGGCGTTATAACTCTTCCCCAACACATCATTAAGTTGTCATCAACTCACTACTCATAAATCATTTCCGAAACTTATCGCTTACATAGCCTTCTTAGCAACTTTCTTATCAACATCGAATTCTTATCTAACATCAATTGCTATGTCTTACTCTGAAACAACGACTACCTCATATCTCTCATTAGCCTACTCACCGTAATCATCAATTGCTAAGGCAATCTATATCTCTATAGCCCTGAAGGCAAGAGTGCATCTGCATATCCCTAAAGGAAACTACATAGTCAATAGCCCCGAAGGCAACATATCCCTATAAATAGCCCCGAAGGCAATCAATAGCCCCGAAGGCAATATCAAAGGAAACTACATAGTCAATAGCCCCGAAGGCAACATGTGAATAGATAGCCCTATTGGCAAGTGCATACTTCTATGAACTCTATAATCATCTTTTCTATTTACTAACCATATAAGAAACCATGCTTGTTTGAAGGTAACTCCCGACAGTGGAAACTACTATGAAGCTACAAGAACAACATACAAATGAGATCTTTGTGGAGGCACTTCTTTTTTCTCTTATTCAGGACTCGCTTGGTTGAGGATTCATGCCAAAACAAAGAAAGGGAGTAACCTTTACATACCTTGAATGTCGACCCTTCAATAACAACCACGAAATCATTCCGTCCAACATATGTTAATCTACAAGGATGATAATAACACCACTATCAAATACAAGAAGCACAATCAACCAAACAACGAGCTGCAAGCTTGCTATATTACCAACTATATGGCGTTTCTCCTCGCCTTTCTTTCTTTCGAGCTTTATAATAACAACAAACTACATGTATACCATCTGAACAACATATCCATAGCTTTATCTCAAAAATAACTGTCACGACCCAGCCCCGTAGGCCGTGACTAGTGCCTGAGCTGGGCACTCATACCCACCTATTCATTATAATCAGATCATAGCAAACAGAATAAGAACTTATGCGTACAGAAAGGCACGACATCACACATACACATATATATACATGTCATACACATAGCCTGGAAATATACAGAACACACACGACTGAACAATGCTACCCATAACCCACATACATGTCTACAGACCTCTACGAGTAATAACAGAATCGTATGACGGGACAGGGCCCCACCGTACCCTGAACAAACATGAATGAATGTCTAACAAAAGAGGCTGTACCAAAACACGGGCTCCGGACAAGGGAGCTCTCCAAAATGGCTGAGTAGGGATCCTAAGCTGGCGGCTCACCCAAGCGAGTATTTGTACCTGCGCGGCATGAAACGCGGCCCGAAGAAAGGGGGGGTCGACGGAATATGTACCGAGCATGTAAAACATGAAACACAAAGAAACGAATCGTACGGAAATAAAGAAGACGTAAAAGTAGTACGGTAAGAACTTAATCTTATAAAGCTTACCTTGAAACGTAAATCATGTATTTCAGAATCATAAATGGTCTGAGTGACATAAATAGAAAATCATCTTGAGCATATGCATACATAACATGCCCCGGCTCTCTAGTGAGGGACGCGGTAAGTAAAATCATCATATATATATGTACATGTAACGTGCCCCGGCCCTCTAGTGAGGGACGCGGTGAATAGAATCATCATATGTCATCCTGGCCACCTCCCCGTCATCACATCATCATCATATATATATATACATAACATGCCCCGGCCCTCTAGTGAGGGACGCGGTGAATAATGCAGTGGAAGTGCACGAATACATGCCCCGGCCCGGACGTTGTGCGAAGGAAAATAGCAACAAATCGCACGAGCGAGTAGTGAGAAACCACATGCATATAAATCATCATCATAGACTCAATGAAATAGTAAGTAGCCGACGCTCGAAAGTCCAAACGGAAAATCGTGTTAAATTCTTTCAAAGACAAATCGTAATGACTATACAAAAGTAAACCTCGGGGACCCCGGACATGCATCAACCAATCCGGGCCCGCCCATGAAAGTTAACATCGTTATGCGTTACAAAACTTCCTACGGATGTTTCAAAGCAATCCGGTTCCATCTACGAAAGTTACGGACGTTCGTAGTTTCGGAATCGTTTAGGAACAAAACCCCCTTTTAAAGGCAAAACTTTTATGCAGCTTTTGAAATCCCTTCATGTAAAGAACGTAAAGACCATAGCATGACCATATTAAGAATGCTAACATCAATAAACGAGTATGAATCATAACGTATTCGGAATCTAAGAGTGGAATTACCTCGAAGCTCGTATCATAGCCTAATTACACTAAGACATGCCAAAGGAAGAAGGGTGAGCTTTACATACCTCGTCTGTCCTCAAAGCTAATCAAAATTTACGTCGCGGATTTTCCAAGATCTACAATACGTCATTAAATATCAACGTTAGCTAAAAGCATTTAGGAACCCGATTCCAAACAAACACCAAATTCTACGTAAATTTGGGCAAAGATTTCCCCCGTAAATACACCATCCCCGAGATTTCAACTCGCCAAATTCATCAACAACAACACCAACAACCAAACTACAACATCAATAATCAATTCAAAATGCATTTTAACATTAATAGCTCCTTTTACATAATTCAACAACATTCACAATATCCCAACATACTCACTTCAACTACCTACATTCCAACCATTATCAATGTTTATACATTCGATTACTAATCCAAAACTATTCAAACAATATTCAAGAACACTTTAGACAACTCACACAATATTTCAAACAATCCAACCACACCACCACCTTTCCCGAAATCTCCCCAACTCAACATAAACGACACTAACGCATTTCTTTCTTCCATGACTCATGAATTACACCAACAATCTTCATTTTAACAATGTCATTATCCTAAACATAAAATCTACATAAGAGTTACATTGACTTCCAAATCAGCCCACGACCATCACAACTTCAAATTGATTCATTAAACTTTCATTATCAACATAGAATCCACACGACAACAACTAAAATACCACATAAAATTTATTCATTCCTTAACATACAAAACCACCCATTTTCGGCCACCACTTCAACATACAACTTCCATGATTTTTCATCTATTCCCATACACTACAACAACACCCCAAACATGCTAATTAACATTAATCCATTATTCCTACACAACATACACATATACACGGCCACACACATTCACACACGGCTACACTTCCACTTCCATATTTTCATGATTTTCATTCATTCCCACACTTAACAACATACATAAACCATGCATAACGTATAAAAACAAGATTAAAACTCACCTTTCTTCTTCAACTTTACCACTTAGCTAGGGCGGTGAATGAAGTAAACAGGTAGGCTATTGCTTGAAACAACGACTCCACGTTGCTAAGCACCCTTCAATTAGTAAGTTTGCTTGAAGAAATAATTTTTTTGGTGGCCAAATCTTGATCTTGATTTTTCTTGTTGTTGGCCGAATGGCCTCTTATCTTCTCTCCCTAATTTTTCTTGAAATTTCTAGAGATGAAAGTGGTGAAATATGATGACTTAGTCATATTTTTATTTCACATAATAGCCAACCATGTGGCCATGGCCCACATGCCACATGGCCGGCCACCTAGCCCCTTATTTCTCTTTTCTCTTATTTTTTTTTTTTTTTTTGCATTTTCATGAACTAATTACTTTTCCCAAATATAGAATACTTTCCAAAAATAGCTTTTGATCCCAAATGTTTCCTTAATATTCCATACCACCTTATCATGCACACTTACATCTTAAAACACAATTGTGGTTGAAATCTCGACTTCGTATCCCAGAATGGCTTTGTCCTTAACTTATCAAGGTTGACTCGGATTATCCCGACGTACGAAATACGGGATATAACATCCTTCCCCCCTTTAGAGCATTCATCCTCCAATGTTCAACTAATCTCATAGAGTCTTATAAGGATCTCGGGGGTTTCCCTTTATTGCCATAGTGTACTATCTGATTTACCGATGGTATTTCTCCTTTACCTCCTCTTCAGCTTCTCAAGTCGTCTCCTTTCCATTATTATTCCGTCCCAATACTTTAAGAAGGCCACGTCTTTAGTTCTCAACATTCTTGCCTTACCACATTATAACAAGGTCCAAGGCATATCTTGAGTTAGACTTTTCCTCCTTGCCGAACCTTATTACGCCTTTCGTGGAACACATAAATTCGCCCGCTTTTGGTAGCCAACTAATTCCGATCATCTTGCTCACACCATCTTATACTCAACTTGTAATACTCTAAACACATTACCTCGTTATCTCTTTATCTTTAATTCAACCCTTCTATTGTCCCTTTGCTCAGGTCTTGCTCTTAACTTTCCGGTCACACATTAAGTCGCAATCTTTACAAAAATAAGCGAATGTGCTCTATTTAGTTCCAACTGCCTTAGCACGATTTCACTAATCCTCGTGTCTGTCTCACTTTGTCTACGCCGTTCTTTCCTTACAACCGGTATCGGAATAGATCTTTAGTCCAACTATAGCCATGCCCTATCTGTCCTTAATGCAAATTCTCTCTCGGTACCCTAGTTTAAACCATCTTTACACCTTTCCTTAATGCACCTAAATTATTATCACCGTATTGTTACTACCGAATCCCAACTTTTCTCGCAACTACTCGCGATGTCTCGCAATTTACTCGTTATCGACTCTTGTCGTACTCTCCTCTAAACTCCCACCTTCCAAAGTTGTCGAATCGTTCGTGACCTCCACACTTAACTCCCAGCACGATCTCAATTTCTATCCTAACTCTTATCCTTTTTCCCGGCTTTTGGGTCTTACTAACTTGTCTCGATAAGGAGCCTTACCAATAGGCTGAGCATCCGTATCAAATATGTCGTGGCATTAATTGCCTCTATCTTAAACTTGCATTTCTCGTATCCGCTTCCCCCTTTTAGGGGTGTACTTATTTTATTACCTGATTATATTCGCCTTACGTCTGCATTTTCTCTCTCGGTCAGACTGCACTTTTGTTTCACCGTTCCGATTCCCTCGCCAATTGTCTGCTCACTCCCTTTCTCTTTCCAACATCATTATGTCAGTACTTTCCAAGCTTACTCTATAGTAAAAACAATATCAAATTGCCTTATGGCATTCATGCCACTTATTTTTCTTTTCGCTTGAACTTTGTTGTCCTGTCCGATTAATGCCTTCCATATACCGTTACATTGGTTGCCGGAATGCGTATATCCGCTAATATAGCCATACACGGGGTATCACATGCTCACCTATACCTATGCATAATCACTAGCATCTCGCTCCCAAAAGATTCCTAAACGCTACCTAAATTCACCCAAATTCTAACGCCGTGATGCACCTTCTTTTTTTTTACCCGATCTCGTCCGCTCCGGCCTACGCGACCTCTTAAGATTTTCGCCTACTCGGTATATTCTAAGTCCCTTTAGACTACTCTGGCTTCCCATTTGCTTCTTATGGCTAAAGTTGTAGGACTTTCAGAAACTTCCCAGGGGGTCACCCATCCTGTAATTTCCCTCACTCTAGCACGCTTAACCCCAGAACTCCGATGGGATACAATGCTCTAGTGCTGGTATAACCGCGTTCTCCTCATCACATGACCTTCGTCACGTAATTTGGAGTAAGGTAAAGTCTTCACAGGTTTTCTGTCACGACCCAGCCCCGTGAGCCGTGACTGGTGCCCTACCTAGGCACCCAAACAAACTTACGAACCAGATTAAACAGATATTATTCGTACCGGTAGCTGATAGCAGACATCACACAAATACTGAAGCGAATGCTATCCTAAGCGGTCGCCCGTGCAGAATCATCATATCAAAATCAAAACTGGCGGAATGCACATCGCCCAGACATACACATACGTACAAACATGTGGGCCATATCGGCCATAGCAACAACGGGGCCGCTTAAGGACGCAAATCAGAATCATATACAAACAAACCGGACCCACGACCCACAAATATGACTACGTGCTCCTGCGTACAAAATAGAACGTACGAACATATGACGGACAGGCCCCGCCGTACCCGACGCCACAAATGTAAATGTAATATACATAGCAAAACATATATACCAAATGTGGTCTTGGATCGAGGGGAGCACTCCAAAGTAGCAAATGGGTAGCCTAAACCGAGGATCACCCAACCGAGCGTCCGTACCGCGCGCATGAAACGCAGCCCCCCCCGAAGAACAAGGGGTCGCACGAAAGAATCGAGTATGTAAAGTAGAGGTACAAGAACTCAAATCATCTTTGGAGTCGAAGATACGTAAACAAATACAAGTAAGGACAGATCGTACCGTGCGGAAACCAAATGTATAATGCAAATAAAAATCATGCATAGGGCTCGAACGTGGTCACCCCCGACGCCGGTGCCACAACACATCATACTCCGTGTTTTCAAATCTCCGTACATCCCCGAACACATCATAACATCACACACATCAAATCATCGAATATATCGATGCCATATCACATCATAACACCATAAATGGTAACCGGCCCTATGGAGAGGTCTCGGAAACCGTAACACATCATACCGCCGAATATGTCATAACGCGCACGATCACGAACCGGCCCGGTACCGCGAACGAAATCATAATCATTGGCACGAGCAGAGTAGTGCAGAAACCATATGCATATCAAAAGTAAGTTCCAGGACTCGACACGTAATTTCATATATGAACTCATTAGGATCAGAAGGCTCAAAATGAGTATCGAGTTAATCGGAATTAATATACAAAAGTCGCGGACTTTTAAGTTATCAATTTTTCGAAAAATACATCGTAGGTTATTCTCGGAAAATTTAGTATCATTCATAATGAAGAACGTTCAAATATCATTATTGGGCATTCCAAACGGACCTTAGAGTCATAGGCAAACGGTTCCTTTTCATATCATACGAAAATGAGACAAACAAACCAAATAAGGGAATTCTCGGGACTTACGGGCCCACCTCAAGTCAAGTCGAGGCGGCGGACATGAATTGCAAACATTAGGATCCATAAGGTCATCTATGAAAGTTTCGAAGCGATTCGGATACATTTGTGGAAGTTATGGAGGTTTAAGCATTCTTTTGATCAAATATAAGGATTATAGTTCAATTGCGCTGAATGAATAGTATGCAAAATCAAACTCGGATTTCCAAGAGCAGAATTATCCCCGAGGTTCCGATCTTAACCTAGTAGGACTAGGACATGCCAAAAGAAGAAAAGATAGGCTTTACATACCTTTTCCGCTTCTTACGCCACTCCAAACTTAAATCCCAAACTCTCCAAAATCTACAAATGGTCACATTTACCAAACATTAATTAAAGTCTTTAAAAGTGGACACTTAAAGCAACACTTGTCTACAAAAATTTCGGCAGCATTTCCCCTGTAAATGCGCCATCCCCGAGAATACGACTCGGCTCAGAATATCAACACAACACCCATAACAATATCAAAAGCATCAACAATTACTACAAAACACATACTAACATAAATAGTCTTCCTTTCTTCATAATGTCACAACTTCTACTCCAACTTCATACTTCCAAACTATTATCAACATTTTCATATTCATGCACTAACTCAAAACCATTCAAACGCAATTCGGAAGCATTTCACATTATTTTACAAAATATACAAAAATTCCATCAAACCATAATCCACCCAAAACCTCCAACCTTCAACATAAACATTCATAACACATTTTTATCTTCCAATTTCACTTAGAACAATCACCATTTGCATCTTACAACTTCATTTCCTAAATTACACAATTTATAATAAAATCACATACTGTGACGACCCAACCCCGTAGGCCGCGACTAGTGCCCGAACTGGGCACCCGTACGAACCTAGCAACCAAATCGTCCTACTAATAGCATGAGCATAGTCGAAGGCATAGCTGACATACATATACATACACATACACATATCGGACATAGGCCGGTAAGGCTGCCAAAACATAAGAACGCAAATCGTACCAACACATCCGTACAGAACTCGCCCACAACCCACACGTAGATGTCTACGTACCCCAAGAGTCATAACAAAAACATATGACGGGACAGGGCCCCGCCGTACCCATGACCAAACATATATACAAATAGCAGGAATATCTGTACCAAAAGTGTAGCTCCGGATCAAGGGAGCTCTCCAACAGCGGAACGGACGTCCTAATCTGACGGGTCACCAGAACGTCTATCTGTACCTGCGCGGCATGAAACGCAGCCCCCGAAGAAAAGCGGGGTCGAGACGGAGTATGTACCGAGTATGTGCGTAAATACGTAATCATAAGAACAAAATACGGAAAAAGTAGATGTAATATGCAAAATATCAAAATATTTAGTTAGAATACAAATCATGCATAGGCTCTTAGAACGGTCGTCCGCCCGTCGTTGGCGCCACGCCACAAAGATCACACCGAAGGATTTCATATCTCCGTAACCCGACATATCCCCGTAACACATCATAGCCAACCATCACACCATACACAAGATCACACACAAACGGAACCCGCCCTCCGGAGAGGAGCTCGGTGAACCGTAACACAAAGATCACACCGGAATATATATATCATAGTGCGCACGAAGCATATCCGGCCCGGGATCCGGTGAATGAGGTAATGACCATAAGCACGAGCAGAGTCGTGAGTAACCAAATGCATAAAATCATAATCATAAGTTATCAAATAAGTAAGATGTCCATATGCGGAAGTCAAGACGAAAATAGTACAAAGTCTTTCTCAAAAGTCATTAAGGGTAGCATAGAAAAGCCGCGGGCCCCACGGACGGGTTCCGACCCCCATCCGAGCCCGACTACGATAGTTAGGGGAAAGTCATGCCTTATGAAGTTACCTATTATGTTTCGGGGCGATCCGAGCTCGTATGCAAAAGTTACGGACGTTTGAAGTTCGGAACCTTTTTGTAACAAAATGCTTTACAAAACTCTTAAAAACATAAGAAACTTAGTTTGGTTACATTAAAGAGTAAGTCTTGAAGAAGGAATAAAGTACATGTCTAGGCTCGGATCTTAAGAGTGGAATTACCCGAAGCTCGGGTCATAGCCTAGTTGGTACTAAGACATGCCAAAAAGAGAAAGTTACGCCTTACATACCTTGCTTGCTTCCTTAGCTACTCCAAACTCGCCCTCGGCTCTCCAAAGTCTACACGATGCCAATGGATATCAATTATTAGATATAAGTATTTAAAGAGTTCCATTCCAAAGCATTACCCAATTCTACGAGATTTGGGCAAAGACTTCTATAAATGCAACAACCCCGAGAATTCAACTCGGCTAGTTCTTCAACAACAACACCAACAACCATTTCAACAACATTAACAATTCATTCAAAATACATTATAATGCTAATAACTCTTCTCCAAATATCCAACAACACTCCATTTATGCTCAATTCAACTTCGTACATTCAAACTAACATCAATGCTTACATGTTCAAATAATAATCCGAAGCCATTCAAATCCGTTTAAGAACATCCCAAGGGATCCATACAATATTCAAAACAACTCAAACACTAAGTCACCTTACCCGAAATCCTTCAACTACATTAAGGACCTCAACGACACATTTCTCTTTCCAAATTCATAAACTACATCAACAAACCATACCTTAACATTATTATTCTTACAAATTCAAGAACTACATTAAAACCATATTAATTCTTAAATCAGCCCACACGGTTTCAATCTTCAACATGGATGATTTTGCTCTCATTTTCCTTATAGAATTCACAACGACAACACTAAAGCACTAAGGAAAAAAATCAATTCATCCCTTGGCACCCAAGATGATCTACATTCGGCCACACCCCCTTAATGCATTCTTTCAATTCGTTGACTACACCAATAATGCACGCATTAACAACATGATTATCCTACATTCAAGAAACCATGCTAATTTCACATTAGTTTTTAACATAAACTACAACGACTCCAACTACCATTTGAGTCATCGAACCATCATTTTCATTACGGAAACCATGCAACAACAACCAAGAATACTAAATAAGATCAACTTACCATGTCTTACAAACACACCCTACCATTCGGCCATGGCATGGCATACACGGCCACACACCCCCACATCCACATTCTCATTTATTTCATTCATTTCCATGCACTACAACACTCGTAAACCATCTATAACACAAGAAAAGAGAATTAGAACTCACCTTTTCCACTCCCTCCTTCCTTCGGCTAAGACAAGGTTTTGCAAGAACAAGAGTTTGGCTTGATTCAACAACTACTTCATGTTGTTTAGAACCTTCCAAAGAGTAGAAAACATGGAAGAGAATAATTTTTCTTCAACAAAATCTCATGGCCAATTTTTGGCCATGCTTAGCCATAGCTCTCCTCCTCTCTTTCTCAAGGTTTCTTGATCTTTCTTCAAGCCTCTAGAGTTATGAAAGATGACTTGAATTGTCATCTTTTATTCCCATGAAATTAACACATATGGCCATGGCCCACCACTTAAGTGGCCGGCCACTTTGACCCTTATTTTTCTTTTTTTCTTTTTTTTTTCATGTAATATATACTTTCCAAAAATAGCATTTGACCCCCAAATGTTCCCTTAATATTTCATACCAATACTATCATAAACAACTTATGCCTTAGAATAAAGTCGAGGTCAAAAGTCTCAATCTTGTATTCCGAAATAGCCTTGCCCTTAACCTTCCGCCAATAGCTCGGAATGTCCCGACGTACAAAAGTGCGGGATATAACATCCTTCCCCCCTTTAGAACATTCGTCCCCGAATGTTCAATTAATCTTACAAGGTCTTATAAGGGTCTCGGGGGGGAGGCTGCCATTATTACTATAGTTTGCAGTCTCAGCCACCACTTATTTTTCAGCTATTCAAGTCTTCACTTCTCCGCTATTATTCTGCCATAGCACCTTAACACACCACATCTTCGGTATGCAATCTGCTTACCCTATGGGCCATTCCATGAAGTCCAATACCTTCCGAGTTGAGTTTTTCCCTTTTATCGAATCTTGTTACACCTTTCGTGGGTAATGTCTTCAAGTATCTCTACTTGTGAAATTCACTTTCCCTTGATAGTCCGCTAGTTTCGATTACCTTGTTCATTTCACCGTATGATTCCCTTTTATTCAACTTGTAGCATTTTAGGCATACCATCTCGTGTTACTTCTTTGGCCAGATCTTGCTCCTACCCTTCCGGTTTCACCTAATGTTATCATCTTTACGTGAATACGCGAAAGTGCCTAATTTAACCCAAAACGCATCTTGACGTCACTTTACTGACCCTTACGTCCTACCCTGTCCTTCCTTAACATATTCGGGACCTCGTAACCATCTCGTCTTTACCGGATTCAAACTTTCCCTGTTTAACCATTCGCTCGATCTTATTCTTAGTACATAGATATTCGTAGATGACATAGCCACTCTTGAGCGACTTAGGTCAAATGTTACCAACCTTGGTCACGGTCTCCTCTGCCCCACATACCCCTTTCGTACTTAACGTTTGCTAGTAGCCTGTCTTATCACGCTCCTTTTCCTTCCTTTCCTTACTTTCTATTTCAGGGCTTGCTATCATTTGGCAAATAATTCCACTACCTACATCTTACTTTTAATCCCGCACAGTGGCGTTATCTTCCACCATGCCTCCGCAATTTGCTTGTCACTTCACTTTGTCGTATTCATTCTTTTCTGTGAGCGTTCCCCTTTAAAGGTCGCATCATTTAAGACCTTCCACAATTTATTCCCGGTACTATCTCCATTTTGCATTTACTTCCTTCGCATTCGCTTCCCCCCTTTTGGGGATGTACTCATACGAATCCCCAACTGTACTTTACCCTATACTCATATTTCCGGTTCCAGTCCGGCGGCATTTTTGATCCCGATGTTCTGATCCTCTGACCTCCCACCTACTCGCCTTTTTTCCCTTTTCAAATATCGTTGCATTCACATTTTCCAGACTTAACTTGCGGTGAAACAACATCGGCTTACCTTGTAACGTTTGCGCCAGCTGTATACTGTCTCTTGTCTAAACTTCATTACCCTGTCCACTTGATGCCTTCTCTATACCGTCACATTGGTTATCGGAAGTCACATATCCACTAATATAACCCTGACTAGAACACTATACACCCGCATAGTCACCGCTGTCTCACTTACAAAATATTTCCAAACACTATTCAAACTCACCCCGATTCCAAAGCCGTGATGCATCTTCTTTCTCTTTACCGATCTAATCTGCCTCGTTCTACGTGGCCACTTAAGGTCTCGGCCCATTCCACACGCTCCACTTCCTTTGGACCACTTTAGCTTCTCATTTAGCTCTTACGCCTGAATTTGTGAGATTCTCAAAAAACTTCCCAGGGGGGTCACCCATCATGAAATTTCCCTCACCCTAGCACGCTTAACTTTGAATCTTCGTCGGAATACAATGCTTTAATGCTGGTATAATCGCGTTCTCTTCACCGCACGACCTTCGTCACGTAATTTAGAGTAAAATAAAGTCCCGACAGTTTCCGACGCCGTGACACAATTACGATTTTACCCTTCTTGATCCTCCGTATTCACTTTTCATCTACGGACACAACTACCTTCCGTCCTCGACTTCCAGATCCACTATAATGTTAAACACACCTTAATTATCCCAATTTACGAATATTTGACCATCGACCCTTACAACCCGACTTACCGCCATTATGTAACAATTATGCAACAAATACACATATATAGAACAAAAATCAATAAATACTCGTATACCTGTGGACGAACTGTCTCCAGCCTGATCTAGTAAGCTATAGAGCGAAGGGTGCCCTCCCGTCACCCACCTCGTCTGAATCCGAGGGATATAGGTGGTCCGCGACTCTCGGTTCACCGATGACCGTGATAAAGGGCTGGAGTATGGCGTAACGCTCACTGAAGAAGCTGGTGGAACATAGTGCTCCACCATAGGAGCGACTGGCACAATGTCGGGGAGCTCCTCCCCCGTGCCCCCGCCCCATACTCGGACGGATCCGTGTCGTAGTCGCTTCCTGGGGATCCTCCTCACCGGGGGTCGCGGACTCGGAGGTATCGTCGCAGATCCTCCGAAGGACCGCCCCAATCGAATAGCTAGGGCTCCTCCGCTAGGCCCTACCTCCTCCCCGGGGGTCAAACACTGGGGGAATCGCAGCAGGATCCTCTCCGAGGGGTCCGTCCCGAGAGAGAATCGGGCCCTCCCCGCCGGGCCCCGAGTCGGAGGGGTCCCGTGTCACACCCCAACCTTCGTCGTGTGACGGCACCCGACTCTCATCAGAGTCAAGCGAACCCGTAAACGTCAACTCAATTTTTTTTTTTTTAAACAAGAATTGAAAGTTGTAAATGAAATACCAAAATCGACGCGTAGCTCGAGGCATCTCAAACATGATATATAGATACATACAACATAAAACAAGGCGACCCGAAGGCCCTCGCCATTTCGTACAACAAAATAACGGCCGACAAGGCCAAACAAGAACTATGACTCCCACGCCGTTCGTACTTCTATAGAGTATAACCCGTACAATATATAAAGCTATACCAAGACAGGGACAAGAATCTCCGAGCAAACGGAGCCGTCGACTCCCGGCTATCTCCTCTCTAAGAAGCCGGGTCCCCCGGTCGCGTCCCCGAACCTCGCGGGCATGAAATGCAGCCCCCGAAGAATGGGGGTCGCACGGAATATGTACCGAATATGTAAAGCATCACCGGAGCAAGAAATAGAGAGTTCAACAGTAAACAAGTTTAGATTACATCGAAAAGTACAACAAAAGCAAGTTTAGATTACCCGACATGAACTTTAAATAAAATAGTCCTTCCGGACGGCCGCTTTCCGGCCTAATAATAATAACAATAATAGTAATAACAATAGCAATATCAATAATAGTAGTACTAGTAATCCCCTTCGGGTGTGCCGGTTCCGACATACGTCTATCCCGGCCCTTCGACACGTACGGCCCCGAATAAAATAATGGCCCCTTCGGGCATGTCGGTCCAACATACGTCTACCCCGGCCCCATCGGACATGCTGGCCCCGACATAATCCTAGCCCCTTCGGGCATGTCACTCGCGGCATACGGCTACCCTGGCCCCATCGGGCATGCCACTCGCGACATAATACTAATCCTAGCCCCATCGGGCATAATTGTTATACCTCGCATTTCGTGCGTATTCGGAAAAAATTGGAAATAATATGGAATGTTAAGAATAAGGCTTTAAGTGGACATTACTTAATGTGCATGTGATTTTTAAGGAAATATTGGCGTGAAAATATTAAAGAAGCGTAAGGGCAAAATTGGAAACTTGGAAATTAGTCCCGTGAATTTTCGAAAACGACCCATCGTCAATTGGGCCTAAGGAACCAAGTGAAAAAAATTGGAGAAACTAAGGCCCAAGAGGAGAAGGTGGCCGGCTACATGGCCTTAAATATGGCCCAATTAATAAGTGACCATGTGACATGGTCATGTGCCAAATTAAATATATAAGGAGCAAGACTTGTTGATTTTTCTAGAGTTTTCAAGACAATTGAAGAAAGGAGAAAACAAGAAAAATTGAGAGCAACAACATAAGGCCATTCGGCCAAGAAGGTGGAAAACCAACTCCCAAAAATCTTGATCCCAAAATTATTTTCTTGTGATTCCCATATCAATTCAAGGTCCTTTAACAACCTAGTGCAATTGGTTTGGAAGAATAAGCTTTGGTTTTGGCGTTGGGACAACTTGAGAAGGTGAAGAAGTTTGAAGAACAAGGTAAGAATTCATCCTTTCTTTATATGTTATGAAGGTTGGTTTGTGTTGTAGTATATGTAGATAAGTAGAATACACGGAAATATGGAAGATTGCAAGGTTGGCATGCATGTGTGCATATGGCCGTATGGATACTTTAGAGTGTGGTGTAGTTATGTTGAATTTTGTGTTGTATTATGGTTGTAGTTGTTATGGAATTCACATTGGAAATGAAGATTGAATGAAAACGGAATGTAGTTGAAGTATGGCATGTAGCCGTGTGGTATGTGCCAATAGAATAGTGATGGATTTACTTTGTTTGGCATGCTAGTTGCGTTGTCGTAATCGTTATTATGTAAATGGAGCATGTATGGGTTGAGATTCCAAGAAAATGATACGTAGGGAATTATGTCGTATTAGTGTAATTTTATGATATTAAGGTAATGAAATGTTTAAGGGTAAAATATGATCAAGGTTGATGAATTTGGATGTTGGAAATGTGTTAGGAACTTGTATGTTAAAGATTGGAAGAATTGAATAAATTGTGGTTTTGGTGGAAAGTTTACATGTTTTGTATACTTTATGTATATCTTGTATATGTGTGGTAGAAACGTTATGATATGTTTCCGAATGGAACTATAATGAATTTGGTTAGTATGTTGAGATTGAATTGGAAATATGAAGTTGAAAATGGAAGTTATGACATTATGTTGGAAAATGACCAAACAGGCCATATTGTGTTCTGTTGTGTTTGTTGGTGTTGTTGTTGGTTTGTTGTTGGGTATTCTGAGCCGAGCTGAGTCTCGGGGATGTCATAATTATAGGGGAAGTGCTGCCGAAATTTCGGTAGCTAAGTATGACCCCAAGATTGAAATGTTAGTTGGCATGAATAGTAATTGGTAAGAATGACCATTTTGCGCTTTTTGACGAAACGGGAATTGAGATTGGACGCGCGTAAGGCGAAATCCAGGTATGTAAAGCCTTCCTCTCCTTCTTTGGCATGTTCTCGAGTCTAACAAAGCTTGACAAGCCGAGCCTCGATGACATTTCGCTTCTCGAAATTCGAGATTGAAATTGGCGCAAAATCATTACAAGATTGAACCCTTTTCCTCCAATTTGGCCTACAAGTATATAACTTCCATAAATGGAGTCGAAACATTCTAAACTGATTTTGGACGACTCCCTAAGGTTTATTATCTATAATTTACGCCTTTATTATGGTTGGGTCCGAGGTGGGCCCACGATACCCCGATACTTCCGGTATAGTTCAAATCGATCTTGTTTTTGTCCGTTTTTCATAGCTTCTAACTCTTGATTATGTTCCGTCCGCTAACTAATAAGCATTATGACCGTCTCTCTCCGAGTCCGACTATTATCCCGACCTCCGGTTACGATTCCGGATATTCTCGTTCCGATATGATCCGCCTATTTCGATTTGATTTATCTTCCGAGCTATCTCGCATTCATTCCGTCCGTATGTCGGTCCGTATGTATATGGTTTCTCATTTGTCCGTTCGTGGATGTCTCAATGCTTCCTTCCACGCGCCCGGCCGTGTTCCGCGATTCGTGCACCTCATCGCATTGTTCACCGCGTCCCTCGATTGTGCGGGCGGATCCGTCCGTATTTGATATGGTCCGATATGACCCGCTATGATCCGATTATGATATTACGGGGATGGCGGCCGTGATGGCATATGATTTGATTCGTTCGTCCACCGCGTCCCGTACTACGAGGGCGGTTCATCGTTACCGCGTCCCTTATAAAGGCGGGGGGATCCGTCCGTATGTGAAAGTGATCCGGTGTGTCCGTCCGAAAAGAGATCCGATATGTCCGTCCGTACGTGATTATGACTCCCCCGCATGCACGGTTCTGTCCGTTCGCCCGTATGTCCGATTTGGATTATGATTCGTCTCCGTTCGCCCGTATGTCCGATTCGGATCATGACTCGTCCCCGCTCATTTCTCGGAAATCCGATTCGGGCTCGATTCCGTCCGTCATACATCCGAGCTCCGATTCCATCCGAGATTCTCGTCCGTATGCTCCGTAAGCCCGACTCCGCTTATGAATCCGTCCGTATGCACCGTAAGTCCGATTCCGCTCACGAGTCCGTCCGTACACGCGGTAAGTCCGACTCGTTACGAATCCGATTCTATCTCGCTCTATTTCCGTATTGCCGTCATTCCGTTTACATATTTAATTCTGATTATTACGATCATTTATAATTTGTTTCCGCTTTACATACTCGGTACATCTTCGTACTGACCCCCTGTTCTTCGGGGGCTGTGTTACATGCCCACAGGTACGGACGCACGGCATAGGATATCGGCCGCCGTTGACGAGCTCCCTTTTTGATCCGAGCCGATATTTTGGTATATATCTTCTCGTTGTTCATATGTTCGTATATATGTGACTATTTCGGGCACGGCGGCCCCGTCCCGTCTCTCTCTCGCTTCGTTCGTACGTTAGAGGTCCCACACATCGTGAGGTACGGGTTATCACCGTCCAGGGTAGGTATGTGTGATATGCGACTACGTTCGATATACCGGCCCTAACCCGCCGTACGTGTTTCGGTATGTGTATGTATGTATGTATGTTTGTGCGACACGCCTTATGTCGCATGGGATTTATGTATGTCCGAATGGATTAACTATTAGTATGTCGGTCCGATAAGTAGGTACGTACGGGTGTCCAAGTAGACACCGCCACGCGCCCACGGGGTCGGGTCGTGACAAAGTGGCATCGAGCGGTCGTCTTCTCGAATGTCCGGCAGGCGTGTCCTAGTAGAGTCTTGTTTATTGGTGTGTCGGGCCCCACATCCATAAACAGGAGGAGCTACGGACATCCTAGGATGTTATGTTACCCTTTCTTGGAATCTTAGATCGTGCAATAGAGCCATATTGTTGTGGATGGTCCCTCCCAACGAATTGTCGTGAAGCCTACGGCAAGGCTCCGAAAAGAGCATTGCGCGCATTTCGGGAAGTGTTCGACCCTATTTCGCAGTGATTGTAGGGTGACGGAGATGAAGAGGACAAGCTTCGATGATAAGGATGGGGTGCCAAGAAGGCCCCCAGATGTCACCGGGCCGAGCAGCGCGGAGCCCCGCTATTCGATCGAGACCGATCCGTCGAGGATCCCCACGGAGGACAAAGGCCTATGATACCGATCCTTCGCAGGATCCAGCCGACGATTCCTCCGGAGATGTTGACCCCCGGAGCGCAGGATTCCGCGAGGGTGGCTACGAGACGTACCCTTCGTAGGATCCCGTGGCGACCCCTCCGCAGTCCGCGACCCCCGAGCCGAGGAGGATCCGTCCGAGTACGAGCGAGGGGGTAGGCACCGGGAGAGCGAACTCCCCGACATCGTGCCACCCGCTCCTATGATGGAGCATTACGTTCCGCCACCCCTCGTCGTGAGCGTCACATCGTATTCCAGCCCCTTTATCCCGGTCATCGGTGAACCAGAGAGTCGGTTCGACTACTTATATTCTTCGACTCGCACGAGGAGGATAGCGGGGAGGAGTACCCTTCGCTTTATAGCACGCTAGACCAGCCGGGAGATAGTTCGTCCTCGTGTATATAAGTGTTTATTGAGTATTTTATGAGTATATGAGTTTTCTTAATTCCTTCGTATGTGATTTTTATAAAACATTAGCCGGTGACAAGAGGGACTACCGAGATGTCCCCGCTATAAGTATAAATCTATGAATCCCGAGTGGAGAATAAATTGTGAGTACAACCTCAAGTAGTATTGAGGAACCCGAAAGGGCAATATGGTAATTGTGTAATTTGGACCGGGGTGGGACCCGCTACGAAAGCTTCTGAAAAATTTATTAAGGTGCTGAACTGCCCTAAATTACGTGGTAAAGATCGTGTGGGGCAATGGACGCAGTGATATTTCTGATAATGCATCAGAATGTATAAAAGTTTCGAAGTTGCGTGCTAAGGCCGGTAGTTCGGGATGGGTGACGACCCCGGGAAGTATATCAAGAATTTTTCATAAATATGGATGGGAGGCTAAATGGGAATCCGGGATAACTTAAGTGGAATTCGAGTACGTGAAGTGATTAGAGATTCTAAAAAAGCAGGCTCGACTATGGTCGCGATTCGTACGCTATATTTACGCACCCCCGCGCAAGTTCGTTTACTACACTCCCGTGCTTCGAATCCGATTATGTTCCGGTTTAACATCACTCGTATGTCCGATTCCGATCATAATCCTCGTCCGTTATACTTCGTACGTCCGATTCCGATCTCAAATCGTCCGATAGATTTCTCGTACATCCGACTCGATACGAATCGTCCGATATATTTCTCGTATGTCCGCCTCGATTACGAATCGGGTCCGGCATACGTCCGTACATCCGACCTTGACCGCGAATCCGTCCGGTATATATGCCTATACGTCCGACTTTGATCCCAAATCGTTCGATAAATCCCCCCGTGTCCGACTCCGATTACAAATCCGTCGATATACCTACGTATGTCCGGCTCGATTTTGAGACCGCCAAGACGATGTTGGATTATGCTTCGTTCGTTGCACTTCGTACTTCGACTCCGGATATGGCTCCGTCTGACGTCCGTTTGATTTTCTGGTTCTGGTTAAGATTTTGCCCGTTGTATATCCGATTTAAGGCGGTACGAACAACTTTAATACGGCGATATCGAAGAAAGATGGATGAAGTTGGGAAAATGAAGGCCGTTATAAATTCTCCGATCAAGTACAAGTATGTAAAAGGTCTGTAGACCTCCCGTGCTCATTCTGATCTGCTACAGGGTTGAATTAACATTCGAGGACGAATGTTTTAAAGGGGGGGAGGATGTTATACCTCGCATTTCGTGCGTATTCGGAAAAAAATTGGAAATAATATGGAATGTTAAGAATAAGGCTTTAAGTGGACATTACTTAATGTGCATGTGATTTTTAAGGAAATATTGGCGTGAAAATATTAAAGAAGCGTAAGGGCAAAATTGGAAACTTGGAAATTAGTCCCGTGAATTTTCGAAAACGACCCATCGTCAATTGGGCCTAAGGAACCAAGTGAAAAAAAATTGGAGAAACTAAGGCCCAAGAGGAGAAGGTGGCCGGCCATGGCCTTAAATATGGCCCAAATTAATAAGTGACCATGTGACATGGTCATGTGCCAAATTAAATATATAAGGAGCAAGACTTGTTGATTTTTCTAGAGTTTTCAAGACAATTGAAGAAAGGAGAAAACAAGAAAAATTGAGAGCAACAACATAAGGCCATTCGGCCAAGAAGGTGGAAAACCAACTCCCAAAAATCTTGATCCCAAAATTATTTTCTTGTGATTCCCATATCAATTCAAGGTCCTTTAACAACCTAGTGCAATTGGTTTGGAAGAATAAGCTTTGGTTTTGGCGTTGGGACAACTTGAGAAGGTGAAGAAGTTTGAAGAACAAGGTAAGAATTCATCCTTTTATATGTTATGAAGGTTGGTTTGTGTTGTAGATATGTAGATAAGTAGAATACACTAAATATGGAAGATTGCAAGGTTGGCATGCATGTGTGCATATGGCCGTATGGATACTTTAGAGTGTGGTGTAGTTATGTTGAATTTTGTGTTGTATTATGGTTGTAGTTGTTATGGAATTCACATTGGAAATGAAGATTGAATGAAAACGGAATGTAGTTGAAGTATGGCATGTAGCCGTGTGGTATGTGCCAATAGAATAGTGATGGATTTACTTTGTTTGGCATGCTAGTTGCGTTGTCGTAATCGTTATTATGTAAATGGAGCATGTATGGGTTGAGATTCCAAGAAAATGATACGTAGGGAATTATGTCGTATTAGTGTAATTTTATGATATTAAGGTAATGAAATGTTTAAGGGT